>NC_046977.1:5360386-5575386 GCF_009769545.1 Cyclopterus lumpus | reverse complement strand
ATGACCAAGCTATAACAAGGTAATTATGTGTCCACCATGGAATTACCCCCGTTGTTCCCAGGTATTTTACAAAGGTAGTTATTTTTTTTGTATTCTTTCTAAAGAATTCAACATATCAAAGAAAAAGAGAAAAAAAAAAGCAATTAAAACGTCATTTTAACGACCAGTCGTGTTTGAATATCAGCACGTTAATCACAACACGGCGTCAGATGAAACGGACGTGTTCCCAGCCAACCTTCCCTCGAATGCAGTGCCACGAAATGGGTTTGCTTTCAAAAAAGGACAAATTGATGTGGGACGCACAACCCCTGCGCCGGTAAAAAGCTTGATAACGAGTGGTGAGGAAATCGAATACTCAATACATAACATTTGGATTTTTTAGATAATGGCGGGCAGTGATGGGTCGAGGGGTAAGCAGAATATGTATTTTCCGGTCATTGCGTAACATATTTACAGACCGGGTCATTTTCTTCTAATTTTTTTGGTCCATAGAACGTTTTTTTAACAATCACAAGTGGGTTAGAAAAAAAGGTTGAGGAGCCCACCTCGTCCACACAGCCCTCGATCATCTCCCGTCGGCCACGTCGTCGGAATGCGGTGCATGTGCACAAACCTCGGTCAGAAAAAGGGATCGATGAGTCAGACCGACCAGACAGACAGCGTCATAACTTAAAGTACAAGTTATCTCCCTGGATGAAGCGACCCGTTCTTCATCCGCTGCTTGGTAAACGGCCTCCGCGATGAGAGCTCGGGAGGAAAATCCCTTATTACATTTAAGTAAACATGAACAGAGCAATCTGGTAATATCGGTGTCAAGTCCAACTCCTTATTAAGAAATAACACCGCACACACGGTAACCTTGGGAGAGACGAACAAAACACACTCGGCCGGAGTGATGGATGAACTTGACTGCAGAGGAAGTGCACAGTATAAATGCACCCCCCCCCAACCGGCTGAAGCTATTTGCTCTAGCATTCACTCGGTTATTCAGTCAGTCAGTGGGGGAGCCGAGGCTTAAATCAATCCATTAGATCCATCCATCATCTCGGTATCTCAGTGGGAGACGCGCGCTGATGGATCTTGCCGTTACACCTTAAAAATGGGGCTTCCCACTGCGTCTTCCACGGGCTCCACGAGTGCATGGTGTACAGGGAGGAGAGTGCACTTGGGTTTCACGGTTTGTTATTCCCGACATGAGAAGGCGTGATCATGAATGTTAAAGAATGCATTTGGAAAAAAAGACGATAATAAATTGACACCTATAGCCCAGACGAGTCAACGCCTTTGATTGACTAGTTGACAGCAGGCATGTGACCACTGACACTTCCTGTTCCTTGAAGTAAAGAGCCGGGTTGCATTAATAAGATAGTGTGATCGTTGAATAGTACCTCTTGACTTGTTGGATGTATACAATATCGTTGCCGTGTATCTATCCTTTGGTGGACCTTGTGATGTTATTTATTTAAAATCGAATAACGCTAAAACCGTGATGTGATAAAAGAAATGTTTCACGTTTTAAAAAGAAAGAAAGCATTCGGCATCTTATTATTATAAATTAACAATCCAGACAGAACAAACACATTTTTTTGATCTGTTGAACTGATTAAAAAAGTGTGTTTGACAGGTGACAGGTATGTACACTCGGAGAGAGAGAAACAATGGGAAGAAAAAATGTGAGTCGCGAGTCGGTGATACTCCGAGCAGTCAATCAAGATAAAAAATATACGGTAAGTGAGCCAATCGTAGCCGTCTGGCAGGCGTCATGTTTCAGCTCAGAAACTGATCTCCTGTTCATCATTCCTCCAACATTAGCTCGTGTTAGTGGTTAAGTTACACTCAACATGGAACGACCTCAAATACGTTAAGCATATTAAAATAAAACGCCAAAAATGCCTGCAAAATATGTCGCCATGTTTTTAATTGGCCGGTTGAGGTAAACGATCTCTGAAAAAAAGTCATGTGAACAAGAAAATCTGAATAAGACTTTATGAAATCATCATCAGACAGACCCATTTGCCTTGAAACTCTCATCCACAATGGCTTTCCAGTTCTGGGGCCCAGTAAGAGTCCTGTAAAGCCTCCGAGAGGCTGTTAAATCCCACAGGTTTGGCCTTGTAGTGAACCACCTTGTAGTGAACCACCTTGTAGTGAACCACCTTGTAGTGAACCACCTTGTAGTGAACCACCTGCTCCGCCGTGTGAGATGCTGTCAGCGCTCGGTTCAGATGCTAATCGAATATTGTAACTGCTAACCGACCTTTAAAACCTCCGCTTTATTCTGCCGTCCAGAGGGAAAATGTAAGCATCAACTATTTATATTGAGAGTTATCAATATGTGCAAGACAAATAGGTAAGGAAATAATAATGCAATCTGATGTATTTTAGCTGCTATTCCCTCCCCCCATCTTTCCATAGATCTGTTTCACTTGATCCACAGCAGCAGAGAAAGTATGTGACCTTTTTGCCGCTCACTTGTATGCAGAGCGGGTAGCCATTCGGAAAGTAGTCGAAGACCAGCGATAAAAACAGCTGTTACCAGTGAGCTGAGCCAGAGGAGGATAAGGATCAGTCGGCAACGAGGCCACCGCCTATTGCCTCTCCATATCTAACTCTCATCAGTCTCTTTTGGGCAGCAGCTGCAGTGGAAAAAATGGACTCGTTGCTCACTCTCAACTGACATGGGACACTGCGGACCCACCCTGCCACCAGATGAGGCACACCATGGGCCGCATTTACTAGATGAAACACTACGATAACATTTATAGATGATTTCTTTCAATAAAACATCATTTAATATATACAAATAATGAAGAACAGCCAATAGCAATCAAGACAAATTGGACAAATCCTACAAATATTGTACTGAAAACTAAACCTATATACTGTATATAAATGTATATATATATATATATATAAATACATATATATATATATATATATACATATATATATAAATATACATATAAATAAATATATATACATATAAATAAATATATACATAAATACATATATATATATATAAATATATATATATATATGTGCATATATATATGTAAATAATATATATATAAATGAATATATATATATATATATATATATATATATATATATATATATATATATATATATATAAATAAATAAATAACTAAATAAAATACCTAGTCACATTTTCCTTTTGTCATTTGACTTCAAAGGGCTAAACTGATCAGGCCTGTGAGCATTAATCATCCAGGCATGTCAAGACTAATGTTGGTGTTTTGAAGACTGCAGCATGCCACCACAATGCTTCACAGCTATCTGAAGCTCCACCCCTTTGTGTGGTTGAGGAAAAATAATTTGATTTTCAATGATTGCCAAATTGTACGTCATGTTACTGGAAAGACTTGTTGCTTTTGATTCAAGCCAAGGTTGCCTTTGAGATGAACTCTGAACAAATCTGTACATCTCGCAAATACATAAAACTGTAGACCTATTATTGTAATGTGTGGGTAATAAGAAACAACACAGTTGCCGAGTAGCAATATTCATAATGTTGTAGATGTGGCGGTTGCTGCAGATACAATTCAAATAAATTACTTAATCATACATTTGTTTGAGTATATATACTTCAAACGAGCAAAGTAATGTTTGAAACATATTGACAGATGTTAATATAAGATATACAGTTAATAATTAATATAAGCTATCTCAACAGCCATCTCGATGACAGCTTGACGATATCTACAGCAGAATAATTAAATCAGCAGTTTCCTCACTCTGGGTTTTTCAGTGAAAACAGTAACATCCATTGACAGCTGAGACATATCGACTATGAATAGTGATACGCCACAATGCAGCGTAAGTGAGACATAGGTGTATGCATGGAAACATGATATTCACAGTGACACAGATAATCTATCGTTTCATGCATCTTTTTCTCAGTGCATAAAGCATTCCTGGCTGTGATGAACAACTTATAATAATTGGCCCGCAAGAGCTGGCGAATGAACAATGGGCCTCACCCTAAAAAGGTGCTACATTGTAATTTTAGAGCATTCATTTAACAGGAAACAACTTTTGGCAATGTAAAGACATGTAATAAAAATCTATCTCTGTGTGTGTTGGAATACGACGATAGCAATCCTGCTTAATTTACAACTGCACGCTGTTTGCAGCTGAGTTCCCATACCATGGCTGATATCTTTCAAATATGTTATTGGGGTATGGTTTATTGTATTGAAACAAGGGAGAGAGAGAAGATCCAGAGATCTTGGTCTTCTTGGTCAGCGTCTAAACCCCTAAAGCAACATCCCAACTATGGTTGGTAATTCCAAAAGCGTGAGCACTTGGCTATTTTAATTCGAGGACAGGATGAGGAGCAGCCGAGTTGATGTCGTCCTCCATGCCAGCAGAGTGGAGCTTCAGGTGTTGTATTGGCTGCCCAGAACTGCCTGAAGTTCCAGCAGCGATCGGCCATCTTGGGGATGTGTTGCTGAATAGAGAATACCTGCTTTACAAACGCAAAGTTATTCCTGCGTCCCTTTTCTTTTGACTTTGGATCAGTTACAACTTTGCGTGCATCGGAAGAGATTTGTATTCTGTGGACAATGTGCGGCTGCATGCCGACGGGGACAGTTACAGGTTTTAAAAGGCTTTGATTCTAAAAAACCAAAACAGGCCTCGGTGCACTGTCTGTACCTTTCTCTAATCACCCCCCAGTGCTCCCTGCCTATCTTCTGTCATCAGACGCACTTGGCAGGTTTCATTGGGGAGTGAGGAAGGCAGAGCTCGATGGACCCGAGCGTTCTCCAGTGAAACATCTGTTGAGATGGTTTGGAGCAGTACTTTGTGTCAGATCACGTCGCTGGCAATTACTGTAAATTGCATCAGTGTAATTCTGCGCAACGGCTGATATGAACTAGTTTGCGGTTTTCGTACGTGTCGCGCGACTGTTGCCGGTAAAGGCAGTGAACGTGATTTGCGGCTGATGGGCAGAACTATTCATCATTAACCTCTTAGGCTCTGGCTGCCCGGGCCTCTTCACTCGGAAGATAATTTCACTTAACCAAAAGGAATCAGAAAAAGCTCCTCGGCCGTGAGGATGATGGGGCATTTTTCTCGTCTCATTATGAATGGTAGAATCCATTGTAAGTAATAAGTGCTTTAATACCATTCCCGGACATAATGGGTATACAATAGTGTAAGATTTTAATTCCAGAGGCAATATAACCACTAAAATCAAGATGCCATGCCTTCTCCAGCAAAATACAACATAAAATCAAAGCACGTGTCCTGAATTATATATCACTAAAGATTTCAAGTGTTAATATGCCAACGTTAACAATGTAAACTGGATATTTCCTGTGCCACAAGGGAAAACTTGACATGCATAGCAATAGTATATTTAAGGGGGCAGAGCTGAGGCAGTCAAGTTTAAGGTTGTAGATTTATATGTAATGTTACTTGTGAATAACTAAATATATAAATTCATCATCGGAGCTTAAGCCAATCCATTTGTGTGAGCGACAAGATGACCTCATTAACCAATTTAGTCCTTGTGTGTTATGAAAATCACACTTGCGGTCTTAATGGATACTTGAGCGTTGCTGGCAACTATTAGAAATGCGTCACACAAGCTTCTTTAAAGATGCTTGAGTGCCCGCAAATACTGTGCAGATATATGGACATACCTTTCATTGAATTAGTTCTGCACCATGGAGAGAGACAGACTTATATATAAATATATATATATATACTTTCTCTCATATGTAAATATTGTTCCTTAGCAATTTATCTCCCATTGTAACAGTGTCACTTCCTCTCATCTTCTCATTACGCCGTAACTCCATCAGCTTTTATCAGTGCCTCAGCAGCACGGGTTCCCCCTGCTGCTATGACCTCCCGGTTCCCTTGTTCCACAGCGCTGCATTAACCAATCCAGTTTGCCACCGCGCCTGAATTGGTTTAATTAAATCCAGGGGCCTTAACACAGTCAGGAATTTCAAAGAGTGCGGGGATGCATGAACACATAAGCCAAAAAAAAACCTACACCGGCTTGGTCCTGCCAACTAAACGTTTGATCTTCAATAGATGATATTCATGCGGGGCACACCACAGGTCCTAAAAATGAATCTCGTATTCTTTAATATTCCTATGTTCATAAGCATGCATATTAATCACAGAATTAAAATCATGCCAACTGATTTGTCTCTAATGGACTGTACAACACATCTTTATCAGTATTTTCTTAATTCCTTTTCTCCTCTCAGGTGCTTAAGCTGACATGAGACGGCGTAATTAATTCACTCTATGTATAGAAGACAAGGTAATCAGTCAATGTGAAAGAAGGCAAGATTAATTCAGGCTTTTTTTAATATTGATGACTGCCGGCTGAATATTATGTACATTAATGAAATTGTTCATACGCACTGAGAGAGCTGCGATATGACAAATGGCCTTTGCATAATGCCCACCCAGGGCATGAAATACCAACGCTTGGCCAATAGTCCTCTGCGTCTTGAAAGCAACGCACAAGGCGCCCCTTTTAGAGTATTTAAGAGACGCGGCGTACAGGAGACCTATCCATGGCACGATTACACGCTCAGAGCAACGGATGTAGCATAAACAGCAAGAAAGGGGGGGGGGGGTCAAACAAACACAGGACTTTCATCCAGGGCACCAGTGTCGACGCAACTTATTTTAATCTTTATCTCAAGCTTAACCAGGTAGTTGTGTTTGCCGAAAAAAAACTCCAAACTGTGACCTCTTCACAACTTTATTACAAATCTAACAACGCTTAAAACTTTTTCTGCGCCGAGATACGAGGCAACTCCTGCACTGCGTCTGCCCAAGCAGCAACAATATGACAAGTAGGGATGAGAGCACATTGTTATTTCTATAAGGCCGGTCTTCAAAAACACCAGGGAGGGGTATATACTTTATGCCGACTGTATTGAAACCTAAGCCTCACTTAATGCTAGAGTGCGAGTAGCGGTGTGTTTCCTGTGTAATCCTCTGTAAGCATTTCCTGGATCCTCTGGAAATTGCATCCCTCCCTCGTTTGAATTGTTGGGAGGGAAGAAGGAGAGGGGGAAAAAAGAAAGAGGAAAGGAGTGAATTACTGCTTAGCTGATGCTTAGTGATGCCTAACACTAATTACATTTTTTGCTGCTTTTTTTTAATGGAGTTTACATAAAGTCTTGTGGCAACCATGTGGGGAGAAGAGGTACCTTGTTTTCATTAGATTGATCACTGATGCAGAAAGCACCTACAGTATTTTTGTTTGCGAAATCAGTGTACTGTGCTATGTGTGGGTAAAAAATAAATAAAAAATCATTCGCTATGTCTGCCTGCGAAAACTGCGAAACTGCTGGTGACGTTCTTTGAATTCCATCAAACAGGAGGGGAGAATGAACGGAGCACAGTAGGATTCATTGGTTTTCCACTGCGATGAACATTAAGCCTTTTTGTGAAGACCCTTCGCTCTGCGGGATGCTGGGAGAGACGGTTGATGTGTTGTGATGTACTTGGACAACCACCACGTGTCAATCAGAGTCTTTGATGTGCACACTAATTAACCAACCTGCAGTATTTGATCCATATTTTCATAAAGAAGGCCGATGTTCGTAGTCACGTAATCTTCCCACGGCAACCTGTGTTGTAGAAAGCCAAGACCACACCCTCTGGAGTGGCCTGTTTTTGTTAGTAGTATTTTACATGTAGTGATGAATGATTTTCTTCGACATTGCATATTTCACACATCACAGAAGGCAAGATATGGTGACGCATTTTTATTATCCAGCTCCAAAGACGCCAGGCTGACACGGGTTATATTTTACATACTTGTACTGAAGAATGAATGCTTTACATTTGTGAAGAAAAGTGTCAAACACGTAATTGAAAGTTCAGTTCGGCTGCGTGGGAACGTAACGTTGTATCTATGCCTCCATATAATTACATTCAGCTCTGTTCCTGTTTGCAGACACCTTTTGTTTCGTGCCTACCATAATGAAGTAATAGAAGTTGAATCTTTTATCTGCATTAGCCAACATCCTAGTTGGTGAGAAATCAGCAACATTATAAATTATGGGTTATGGTACCGCTGGGATTGTGAGAGTCAGACCTTATTGGAAGAACAGAGATGAATTTTTGCATTTCCACATCCCTTGTCTCGAGCCTTGTATTTTTCATAAGCTGATGCAGATGGAGTATTGTGTTAAAGTCTTATAGATATGCATCTGTTGAAACATTCAACTGTGGACATCTGACACATATTTCAATTGCCTTGATGTTATTAATAGTTTCCATTTTTTTCCCTTTACCATAGGCACTTCATTTCATTTTACGAGATGTCAACGCTAAATGTAAATGCCAGCTACTTAATGGAGCTACAGAAGCAGTATTTAACTAGTTTTGGACATATTTTGTCATGTCCTCATCACAGGTGTGTTAGTGCATGCTATTGCTGCAGAACTTCCCCTGTGGGATTCGGGCTTGAGTTGTTGCATTTCTGTGTGTGTGAATGAATAATAACTTTTGGTAGAGCTGCTGTAACTCAGTGTCAGCTGGGATTTGGTAGATATGAACTGCAAATCTCTCAATTTTGAAGGAATAAAACATGCCAACGTGTGTCTGTTCATCAAATGAAATCACTTAAAAGTATATATCTATATCTATATAAATAGATATATATATAGACATCTATATAGATATATCTATAGATATAGATATACACACACACAGCTCTTCAAATACAATTATGCAATTATGTTGATAGGTATTAAGGACATACTGCAATTCTAAAATTACTACAAATAATATTATAAGTTATTGCCACAAAAATGTAATATATTGCTACACTCAATAACTAAAACATATCAGTAATACAAAGTGACACGGACAGTAATCTGCCAAGAAGGAAGCAGACAAAGTAATTCCAGTTCTCCTCCTCTCACAGTTCATAGTAATCTATAATCTGTGACCATTCTGATTAGACTTGGACTTATTATTATCACATGGAGCAGTACGTTACTTTTCAGAGTCAAAGCTTAGCGAGTCCCTGGGGATTTTTCTATTTACTGATGCTATCAGTAACAAGCCCTCGCAGAGCCAAGCCCCAGTGACCATGTTTATTAATAGACAGTCGACTCTACTACACGCCAATGAACTGCAATTCCCTCAATATGTGATGGCAATTGCCAAGTTTGGGCTGAAAGAGGATGGGGATTGACCAGACTGCATGTTGTTTTACTCTAATTGTATTTGCACACACACGCACACTCACACACACACACACACACACACACACACACACACACACACACACACACATTTTATGAAGGATTATGTTATGGCTTGTACTGCCTAACATAAAATATAATCATGTTTGGCTAAAACCTTACTAGAATAACTGTGTTATTCGAGAAGCATATACAGAAGAAATGTAATATACACATGAAGTCATACAATATATATATATACCGCATCGATATGTGCATCTTGTTTTGATGTGTACACAGCATAATGTTGATGTTAGTTATTAATAAAAAATGGCGCCATCTGCTCCCTGCCTGTGCCAGTGCTCCGTGTGCAGGACATGTCTACTCTAGTGCTGTTATGATGGACAGCTATTCAATAATCCACCTCAGAATAGCAGCTTGCAGGCCAGCACCAGAAGGGTCTTTCTCCTGCTGCGAGCGGCATAGTGACACATTATGCTCCCACACGGCGTTGGCTGACCCCCAAATAAATCGATAGCATCATAAAGGCAGGCCTCTAACATCCACTTCTGGTCTGCTAGGTTTAACTTGGACTCCAATTAATCAACACAGCAGTTAATTGATTAGCCGTGATATGCTAAACAGTATGCCCGCGCTGTGACAGTTATTTAGAAAGGGACTGAGGGGTGTATTTCATTTGGAGAATAGACTGAATCCATTTGCAGCTACCAGCATGTATCTTTCCATCAGTAAATCTCTTGAATCAGTATACGCGTGTTTATCGCAACCTCAAAACTCACAAAATCACGTAAAAAGGAATCATTTATACCCAGGGACACACAATCAGCATCTTGATAGTGAGGGAGAAAGGCTGCAAAATGGACAGGTTTAGCGTATACTCTCAATGCATTTTGCTTCTGGTTTCAAAAGCCTGGTTATAATTGGCAGTTGGTTCATAGTACTTTTGACACACCGTCCATGGTGGACATTTATTGGCACCTTCAAGAGGCATAATTTGTGGTTGTACGTTATTTTGGGATTAAATATTATCCTTTGTATATTTTGAATAGTTTCCATAGTTTCCCAATTGTATATTTTCAGCTAAACAACCGCTGAAGGTCTTGCTTTTGGCGACCTCCATTGGTGTGTGCGTGCAGCGTGACATCACACGTTCGATATTGTGTTGCTCTTTAGTCTTTACGTGCAAGTCAACTCAATCACCCACATCAAAGGACTCCTATTTGATATAGAACAAGGACAACATATGTTGGCATGCTCTCACTGGTAGCGCTGTGTTGGTAGCGGGGGCCGGCAGAGCAGCGCGATATAGCCAAACCAGATGGTTTGATCTACTTACGGAGGTCATATTGAGGCAATAGCATTTAATTTGAGACCACTTAAAAAGTTCTTCCCTCTAACTTTAACTGTGTATTCATAATCAGATTATAATACTGCTGACATTGACGACATTCAATATATAGCAACTCAAGGGTGGCTTGTATCATTTAAGCTAGCAAGGATTTGCTCAGTGTTTGAGGCGCTATTACAAGAAACATCAATACAGAGGCGTCGGGAAAAAGTGCATTTAATGTTCACATCATCACCGTCTCCATGTCAGACAGGGTGGAGGAGACGGAGACTGCTTTTTGTGCTCCCTCCAGTCTGTATTCCTCCCTCCTGTCTTTATTTCAGGCTAATGGCACATGGAGGTTAAGGACCATTAGTCTGCTCCCTGGACTATAGCTGCTCCTATTATAGTGTTACAGCATAGCTTTCTTCAATGGGCCAACTCTACTTTATCACTGCTTACCCAAGACCTTTCCCAGAAGGTCAGGCTTTTCTAATGACTCGTGACTTGAGTCATGAGGAGGAGAGGAAAAGTGAATGGGGAAAATTGCCTGTGGAGAGAGACGGAAGAGACAGAGCAAGAATGAAAAGCAAGGCCGGGGAGGAAAAATGAAGAGGGCGAAGGAAAAGGTTAGTGGTGGAGGAGAAAGAAGTAACCGAGGCACAATAATGGGTCCACACTGATGGATAACGTGATGGAGGCTTTGAGAAAAAAAACATTTTAAATAGTCCTTCATATGAATTTTGGCTTCACATCCAGATTATTTCATCACAAAAACTGACTTGACTTTTGGTGATCGAACTACGACTTGAACTCTGGGCATGGGTTACTCTCATCTCCCCCTCAGTGGAGAGCGAGTTGCAATATTTTGTGAAATGAATATTAATTTCACAAAATAATGAATGTTAATGAATATCCTTAATGGTTTTTAAATCTTGTTTTCTTTTGCATTATGCTTTTAATGGTTTTTATGCTGTACAAATAAACTTGCCTTGCCTTCAAAATAATTAAAAAGAAAAGATATTTTAAAATGAATTTCCTATTATTGGTATGGAAGATGTCCTATTGAGTAATCGGAGTACCAAATGCAGCTCAGCACTTTGATACCATAACATACATTTTTTTCGGGGTGTAAATTCTGCTCAGTGTGGAAATCCTTCACCTTGATTATAATTGTCTGACTGGTCATTCAGTCACATTCCTCTTCAATGACCCTCACGAGTTAATTGCCGGGGAATAAAAAAATAGAAAAGTGCAGAAATGTTTAGTGCAATTTCTACCGACCTACTTTCAGTTCCTTTCCCCAGGTGTTCTGCGTCTGCAGCGAGAGGTGGGCAAAGGGCAATTCTTACAATTTTGCTATTAGGTGAGGAGGAATTCACAGTGGGAAATATAATTGCTGGAAAAATGGTAACACTCAAAAAAGTATTCATCTTGGAAAGAGTGTTACAATCCTTACATTTTAGAGCTAAATTAGCTTCTGGACCACCTCATGCTGAGATATACACCAGAGTTTGCTCTCTTTCTACTCCACTGAAAAGTGGTTGAATATTTTTTTAGGAACAGGGTGTTCTGGATGCAGCTGTGTCACCACTCAATTTGATGACTAAGAGGCACGTCACAGCATCACTCCAACTATAAAAACAGCGTGGTTTGCTTTTAATTAATCAAGCAAGTAAGCACGACTTTGTATTTAAAATGTTTGTTGTGAAAAATCTAATGACATATTACATGGGTGGAGATACATTTCCCTGATTCTTGATTTATAAACATTACAAACATGAGTTTATGGTCTCAAGCTCTAGATTCAAGTCTTGTCAGTAGCAAACAACAAAGATAGACAATGTACAAGACACAAATACACAAGAGCAATGACAAACGTTACTAAAGTAAAATAAGATAAAAATGTGTAGCGTTTGTTTTGAGATGGGAGCAGTGGAGGCAGACATTTCAAATTCAGGACATTAATATAGCAGCAAACAAGAAAGTTTTGAAAATAAATGTAAGCTTCTAATGAATCGCGGATCGAACTGATTTGATGAGCATGCCTCATTGCATGGCGAGTAGTTCAGGGGGGCCTTGGAGTAGAACTACAGGTATTTTGTGATGAAAGCGAAGGTTATTCTGGGGCAGACCCAACACACCCACTGGAGGAAATACATATCCCATATTGCCTGGAGACACCTCAGGGTCTCCCTTGGAAGTGCTGGAGGACCTGGATGCAGAGAAGGACGTCTGGGCTGCTCTGCTCAGCTTGCTGCCACCACGACGCTGATAAGCAGTGAAAAATGGGAGGAAAAAAATAGAATATCTGTTGCACAAAAAAATACGAGTAATGCCAACCGGCCTTCCGGGTGAGCTTATCAGGCGTTAGGCATTGGACCACAGTGTCTTATTACCTTCACATTTGGGCATACAAGGCACAAATGGTTGAACAAATGGAAGACAGATAAGCAAAGGAAAGGTATTCGGGAAAAAGATACAGTGTCATTGTAGGAATATTGCTTTCACAGGTACAGACCACGGTGACTTGATAATGTCAGCCGGTGATTGGAAAGTAATTGCTTTCTAATGAATTTCAGTTTTCTCCCGAATATCATATGTTGCCTCTCTGTATAAGATAACCTGTCCATGTGAAGACTTCTTCTCGTGGAAATAATGGAAAAGTCACATATTTCTTGGACAAATATGTGGTGTTGCATGCAAGTGATGCAAGATTTGGCTCAATTTATTTGTCTACAGTTAAGGGTTTATCGTCGGAAAACAGTGGGCGAGCGTTGCTGTGTGCTCGAGGCACATTAAAATAAAAATGGTGTGTTTTTTTTTTCCCCCAACAGGTTTTGAGAAAATTGGATCAGGTGCCTGTCAGGAAAAAAAGTATATGCCAAAGTTAAGGGAAAGTTAAAACTTGTCAGTCGTTTATGGAGCAGGTCAACATTGCGAGCGATACCTTTATTTGTCAAGAGGTAGATGAGAAGATCAACACCCCTCCATGTGTGATATTAATCTACTCATATAAATCGACAGGAAAGCAAAAGAACATATTTCAGAAACTATTATTTTGGAAGAACAAATATATATATATATATATATATATATATATATATATATATATATATATATTGAATTTACCACATGAGGCCTGCACAATGTCATTAGGACGTACAGTATATGGTAATAACTAAATAATAAATAACTGTGTGGGGGTTTTAGGCACAGTATGCGCTGTATGTGCTTTAGGTCTTTCAAATTGTTGTTCTAGTTCTTTAGAAAAGTGAGAAAATAGTTATGATTTTAAACAATGATACTGAAATTTAAATAAAAATGTAAATTAACTACTATATGGGTTTTAAAGTTGCAAATGTGTTTATTATTTAGAATTTAGAAAAGTCCAACACCCCTGATATATTTCTAATTTATTCTAGGTTTGATTTTTATTCGTATCACTCTTCATTATGTCACTATGACTCATTTCGGACCGGTCCTGAGGGATTGTAGGGACTTCTGTATCTACCAGGGAGCAAAGCAGTGAAGAAGTTATTGTGTTGGTCCAATTCTGGAATTGTTTATTTCTTTTCCTTCCCCTCAGCCACAGGCCAATGCAACGCACCCATTACTCCGCATCCAGAAACTGATACAAAAACAATCCTGCAAAAGTCTAATACACGGGGAGGTGCACCGGTGCCTTGAACTACAAAATAAAACCACCGGCTCATGAAAGCATCAAATTGAAATATAAAACTCAATCGTGGAAATGTTGGGAAAGCGAGAGCACGACATGGATGTTCACATAATATCAAAGTAACTCATATTTGAAGAAGGAAAAAAAAGTGATAACAACGAATTGTGTTTTTCTCTTCAAGGAAACTAAAGACTTTTTCCCACCCAATGCGGCATGAGAAAAATAACTCAAACTTTGGAAAGAAACTATGCAGCCTCATATCACCCTGTCCGTCCTTGTGGAGTGATGTTTGCACCAACAAAGATGCTGCTAAATGGATTTGTGTGCGCGTGTTTGTGTGTGTGTGTGTGTGTGTGTGTGTGTGTGTGTGTGTGTGTGTGCAAACACATGTGCACACACATCATGTTGTGCAATGCTTTGGCAGAAAGCTGATTAAAGAGTGAATGAGGAAGTTGCTTTCTACCCCACAGTGGACCAACAATGTGCAGGATTAATCAGGCCCGGCTCCTATCCATGCAGGTTAATTAGGGTTAAATGATAATTAGGACACCATTAAAAAAGGCAAACAACCACAGAGGACCCTTAATCCATGCAATGCTGTGCGCCGGCAGCGCGTAGGTTTATTTGTTTGTGTGGACGTGTGTGTGTGTGTGTGTGTGTGGGTGTGTGTGTGTGTATGGGCAAAAGGTGTTTGTGTGTATACTGTATTTACAGGTATGAATGTGTGTGTATTGTGTACTTCATCTGTGTTTTCCTCAGGACCTTGAACCTTATTTTGAACCTCAATGAAGGTCATGTGTAATTCTTAGGAAATTATTTTTAAAAAATGCATTCAAGTCAAATCCAAGGTTGAAGTCGCTCAGCTATGGACCACGGTAACATAAAAAAAAAAAAAAACATCCATATATATATATATATATATATAACGTTCACGCCACATCGTATTAGCCGTCATATGTACCGAACCAACCCCCCCCCCCCCCCCCCCCCCCCCCCAAAAAAAAAGTTCACCACAGTGAAAATAGAATTATGACTAACACCCAGAATGCCTTGCACCTGCACTGATGGGATGTAAATGCGTCAGGTTTTGACCTGGAACATCCTCTGTGTCCCCTACTCTAGATACAATAATTTGCTCCCATTTCGTGACACCAGGATGTTGCGGTGACAAATTAGAATTGATTGGAGCCTTGGCTAAAATGTCTCAGGATGTGACCCCTGAGCTCAAAAGCATTTCCCCTGTATTAGTATGCTGCACCTCACCGCTCCTACCTGGCAGCTAAGGTTTTAGAGCGTGAATAAAATCAATCCGCATTACAGTGTTCTTTCGTTCGTCTCACTTTATTGTATGCATCTTTTCTTCTCCTATTATTATTGCTATTAATAATATCACTATTACTGAGTGGTACGCACTGTTGCATCACATCAACGTCTCAGGTTTAAACCTCCACATCAATCTTAGTGGATAGAGACAGTTGTCTCAGCTATACCTCGCCCATATTAAGCGTTACGTACCGTAATGCAACCCAGTCACTTGTATAAAGACTTTTTAATAATTTACATACAATAGTTTTGGATTTTGTGATGACGGTGGGGTGATTTAAAATTTGCAGCCCTCAAATTCCTTTTGTTGGTATTAAAATATATTCTAGCCTCCATTCATTCAGCCTTTGCACTTAATGATGGATATCGCCATTACACAGCCATGTGGCCCTGACAGGGTTAGTAGTGGAGGTTTTGTAATCCTCTTTATAGGGTCCCCAAATCTCTGGTGCTGGCACTGAACTCCTTCTCTCTGCAGCACCCAGATGTAAACTCGGTACATCTATCAGCACAAAAACACCCTCAGCATTTCCCCGGGCGGAGGCGGGAGCTTAGCACTGATAGTATGGCCGTACAGTAGCAGTGGGGAGCATTTCATTCCATCTTTATTTTTTTAAAATTTTATTTCTCTCTTTCGGGAACGGTATATCCGGGGGCCTCCTGTGATCTGACTGCAGCCTGACTGAGTTATTCCAGAGCCGCCGCGATAAGGGCCAGGATAAGCATAATGACGTTTGGAGGTGTGAAGTCTGTGCCCCCTTTGAATGGAGATGGTGGTTCTCTCCTCACACCTCTGTGCGTACTTAGAGCCCAGACTATGGCGCGGAATTTCAATGGAGGTTCGGAAATTCACAGACAGGTTTTTTTTCTGTGTGTGTCAGTGCGTGTGTGTGCGTGTGTGTGTGTGTGTGTGTGACCTGCATTCTCTGCCGGTATTACCAGGTCCAGATGCGTGTCGAGCAGTGAGCGTGGGTTGAGGGGGGGGGGGGGGGGGGGGGGTCACTCTCTTTATCTGCTCACCCAGTCAGCACCAGTTTTTTGTTTTTATGTGTGTGTACTGTGTATGTTTGTTCATATAAGTTTTGTCGAGTGGTTGTTTAAGGGATTTTTTATTTTTTTTGTTGCCATAAAGCAATAAGAGATAGAAATGTCTGTCGGTGGATCACTCCACCAACTTTGGACCCGACTGAATCGACTATTAGATGGTTTGCCGTGACCTTTAGTGCAGATACCCATGGTCCCCAGAGGATGATCCCCCACGGGCTGTTTTCATAGAGTGACATCACCAGAACTGTCAACATTTCAGTTGGTTCAATACTTTGGTTTTGTCACCATCTTGGTTTTCATTTAGTTTGTTTAGGGGTTTTATTTTGAAGTCCCCCCCCCCTGATTGAATCCTCCCGTGTTCTCCGGTCTCCGTGTCAGTGTGTCTGCTATGCTTCCTGCTCTGTTCCCTTCTATCCTGCTCCCTCGTGCTTTTTTTCTGATTCACCTGACCTTGGTCCACATGTCATTGTTGCCTTGTTTCTGCCATAAATTCTCTGTAAGTGTGTTTGTTTTCACCTTGTATCATCCCTCTGTTCCCCCGTCTCTATCTGCATTTGGGTCCATCATCTCCCCCCCACCCCCCATGTGACTTTGTGGTTTATGCCGAAATACTAGAACAAATGATATTCCTTTTTTAGTCTCATCTATACTTTAAAGCAGGATACGTTCTTAGCTGAAAAAGTAGGGTACATTTTCCCTTAGATATTTATGTAAGTCGTCTAGTTGGTAACTTATTCATAGGCATAAGCTACGTAGTGAAGTTCATCCCTTATTTCTTGACAAACCCAAAGTATTGATTATTGCTCGCCTTACCCTTGAACAGAGTGCGTTTGAGCACTACAGGGTTTGATGTGAAGTCACTCTTGAGTTATTGTCTCCTCGGAGTGCATCGTACCTCTGCACAGTGCCCGTTTTCGGCTTGAGAATCCTGCAGCCGCACGGCTTTTGTGGAAGAAATAACTTAAAGTTGATGAAACAGCTGGAAGAAATGAAAAGAATATAGGAGGAACCAACGCAATTGCATGGATGTAAGTGCACAGAAGAAACCCGATGACTGTGTGGAGGGAGGGCCGGAGAGACGTGAGGATGTTTGGTCCGTCTGCATTGAGGTCGAGTACAACATCACAGCAACATGAGAAATACTGAACGTCCATTTAACAGCAAGAGCTTTGTCTCCGGCGTTTAAAACTGATCATATTATTCTTCAATTGCACTTTAGAAGCAAAATCACGCTAAACGATCCTCGAGCTTTTGTGCGATTTGACGTACCGCTTGTCAAGTGTGTCACACTCAAGTGTTTGTGTGCCACTTGGCGTTCTGTGGTTTTCACAGCGAGGGTCACTGATTTTATGTTAATTTTATTATTTTATTTTTTTTAGAAACCTATTTTTTTAAATATATATTTCATGAATTGATTTACTCTTCATATTGCATTTGATTGACATGAACCTTTTATAGGCTGACATCATAATTGTGTGAGAATGCCTGCTGGTTGTCCGTCTGCTCACGATGTTAAATAAAGAAAATGAAAGAAAAACAGAATGCAAACATTAAAACAGCCAGTGTAATATACTGCTTGTGCTTTATGGGCGTGAGTACTTTCAAAAGTAGTATCACGCATACAATAAAGGAATTCACTCAAAAGGTTATTGCATCTGCATTTTATTTCATGCATTTTTACCACGAGATGCACCTCAAATGTTTACTTTAGGGTATGAATAGTATTAGGGTTTGTTTTATTTTAACGTTTGATCCCTCAGGCAATGCATATATATATATGGAATACATTTCACTGCTCCATACGGCCGTACCATTCAACGATATATATTAAAGATGTAATCTCTTAGAGGGTCTCGGTTGGAACCTTTTGCTTCAGCCGTCGTTCATTCCCGTCCACATTTCGCGTTACACGGCCCGGCAAGTTAATTGGAGTCAGGCGAAGGTTCAACAAAAGGTTGCTGGAAAGCACTGCGGCTGTACCCCCCGGATGCCCTGTTGTCCAAACTCCGTACGACTCTTTGTTGTTGTTGTTGTTGTTGTTTTTGAAAAGGATTGCCGTGCTTTCGGAGAATAAAGCGTTCCAGAGTTTTTCACTAAATTAGACCGCAGGTCAAACTGGTTGCGTTTGCCGTCTGAATCGCTTCCCTTTGATTGGGCTCATTCAGAGCATCCCACTCAGAGTGCACCGAACGCCCCGAAGTATTGATTGAATTAGACAAAGAAGCCTCATGAGGAGAGAAAAAAAAGACAGAAATGCAATCATATTCCCATTAGTGCCAGGCGGGATGAGAGAGGAAAACGTGCCGGGCCTTTTTTCTTCCAGCCGTTCCTTTTATTCAACATTAATTACTGTTCATTTCACACATTCTGTTCTTTCGCTCTACCCACTTTTCCTGACGCGCCACGCCATTTTCTGCCGCCGCTCCCCAATAAATCAAACAATCGCACAGCTCGTGTGTTTTCCGCAGAGCCGTCGAAGACTTTGGAAAAAGAGGGAACATTGCGTTTCCCGCGAGCGCTTACGTAAGATATTTGGGTATTTTTTTACTCTGCCGATGGCACCGGGAGCTTTTTTTTTTGTCTCTGAGCAAATGTCTGAATGTGTTTTCATCACCCCTTTTTTGATTTTGCCTTCAGATTCTTCACATGTGCATCTCATATTTCAAATGTTGCATCACCGCGATTCGGCTTGTCACTTTTTTACCTCGCGTAAGTGCTGACGTACTTTTATGGTTCAAAACTATGACTATGATGGGAAACCAGCTGAAATAGGGATAATAATACTGAAAGATACTAGAAAGATGGAAGCCTGATTTTAAATGGCGCAACAGCTACTCCAGGTGACTCTGGCAGTAGGATGGCATTAGTTAAAGGGGGAGCGTCACCCATTTTTACATCAAAGTCTGTTTACGGGTCTCATGGTGTGCTTCCGCATATGTGAAGAAAAAAAAAGTTCTATAAAAGCCTTTAGCTGATCCGGATGGAGCTGCATGACATTTGATAAATTTGAAATGAATAATAAAAAATAAAAAAAGCTGGGAGTGTGGAGTTAGAAAGAAGCGAGCTTACCAAACCACAGTAGCCCGCTCTTCATCTCTGCTTGCGGCTGCCAGCTGGAGGCAACATTAGCTGCTTATGGCAAAAATGTACCAGGTGGAGTTTTCATTAGAAACGACCCTCGAGAGATCGAACTTGTGTTTAAACAGCAGCCACGAGTTCCAATCGGCCGAGAGTAAATTCACAAATGAAGTGTAGTGAAGTAGAGAAGAGTAAAAAAAAAAGGGGACTGAGTATATTTTGC
Source organism: Cyclopterus lumpus (assembly GCF_009769545.1). Classification (NCBI taxonomy): domain Eukaryota; kingdom Metazoa; phylum Chordata; class Actinopteri; order Perciformes; family Cyclopteridae; genus Cyclopterus; species Cyclopterus lumpus. Next base: position 5,555,488 of record NC_046977.1, on the reverse strand, counting down.
CAGTCACACAACAATATCAATATTTGCTCACATGACCTACATCCAGACGAATGAGTTCATGCTTTAAGATGCTGATGGATGAATGCAGCACCAATGACAGCGCATCATTTGGACCAGGTCTCCAGGTCCGATCCAACAAAGGAATTGCGCTAATGATATCACAAGTGGACAAAGAAAAGCCCATAAAGTTTTCCAGCGGAGTCGATTTCGGGCTCATTTAACTTCTCTCCCTTCCCTGTGCCCGTGTACGCCCTCTGAGCCTGCAGAGCACACATAAGGCGACGGATGAAATAAAACATCATTAAAAAGGAGGTGTTGAATTTGGTATTCAGAGCATTAATATTAGCAGCAAACCCCCCCTGTGTGCCGAAGATATGGTGGAGCAATGCCCACTCGCTTTTCCCTTTTTGTTGTTTGTTGTAAACCCAGCTTCTCTGGCCACGTGTACTCCTCGTGCACGCCCCCCGATGGCGACGGCTTCCCAAATAAACAACACCCTTTTAATGCGCTTCACTTGCCACCAACTCTCTGCAGACGCAACAATATTTCCCTGTAACTGCATGTGGCTATAAGCGTCGATATTTGAGAATTGGACCGTTTTTTTTGCAATAAAAGGTACCAATTTTCTATATGGATTAAATATTTGCAAATAGCACAAGAGCTCAAGGTGGCTGAAAATACACCGACGTAGTGAAAAGAATAGAGACAGTACAATGTTAGGTTTTACATATGTCATGTCCAGGAAACTGTGATGTTAAATTAATCAGTTTTGTGTCTTGTGTCCATGTTGTCTCGTGATTTCCTGTTTTATTGTGAAAGTCAACTCTCCTCTCGTGTTTCTCCTCTGGTCTGATTGGCTGCCTCCTGATTGTTTCCACCTGTGCCCTCACCCTGTGTATATATTGTCTGCGTCTCCCTTTGTCCGGGGCCAGTTCGTCTTGTCTTTTGTGCAAAAGAACCAGCCATTCCCATGAAATTCACCAGTCACCAGTCACCAGGTTATGACATTTTGTTACTTTGTTCATGTAGATTTTCTGTTTGTTTGTTCCAGTTAATTAATTACATTTTTTGTTGTTACTTTGCCTTGAGTCGTGCGTATGGGTTCTAGTCTTTGTTCGGTCATGACAACATACAAACTTCACCAGTAGTGTTCCTTGGAGATGAGTCGTACATTTAATAATAAAATACATTTATGTTTGAAAACTGACTTTCCGATTTGTAGGCTTGCCTTTTACCAAACACAGGCTTATCTGATGCAGGCGTGTTCTGCTTAACTTTAAACATTCCCAGAGACAACATATTAAACCATTATTCTTCAACTCCCGGTGGCTTTGCATTGGAAAGTAAAAGGATGAGCCGACGTTTGAAGATATCATGCAGCAATCTTTCATTAGTCATTTATGAGGAAGCAGGGTCCATGTTTTGATTGTATAGAGAGCTGTCAAATTATCATTGTCCTTCCTCCTTACAATAACTCTTTCTGTAAATGGACTACTCTGGTCTGTAGAGACCATTTCATTCGATTGGGCTTTTTAACTCGTGTGTTTCGGTTCTTATGTCAAAACGGTTATATTGAAAATACTTGTTTTTCTAATGTTTGTCTGCGGTTATTAAATAAACATCCCTGATCTTTTGACGTGTGCCAGCACAAAAAAAAAAAAAAAAACATTTATAAAAAATAAGAAGCATTCCACTCAACGCAAAGCATGAAGTGTTTTCCCTTTTCCTTACAGTGCGTACGTAAGTCACAAATTAATGCGCAATAAATGCTTTCATGTCACATGGTTTCAGAGGGACGCTCAACCAGAGACGCTAGCTTTCTTCAAACGCTTCAGAAGATCATTGACACGCAGGAAGCAGCCATTTGTGTGACTGTGATGGCTGATGCTAATCCCGTGTTTATTGACTGAATATCTTCTTCTTCTTCCCGACAGTTCGCAAACACCCGTCTCCCGAATGAAACATTCGCTTCTTGTTATGGTACTTTAGCGAGCATGCTAACCGGCCTCTAAAACCCCGCCACAGAAAGTAGAAGAAGCTCAACCCCTTCAGAATAGATGGTGTGTGTGTGTGTGTCTGTGTGTGTTTTCTTTCTGTTCATCCAGGGTTTACGATCATTATCATCGCCATGAGGCTTTCCATCTCGGAAATGAAACATCTGCCGTTTAGGCTTTTTGTTCGGGCTGACGATTATCCGCGCAAAAGATGTTGTGTACAAACATTTCTCATACTAATCCTCCTCCCCATCATCACACATTTATCATTTCTGGGAGTCTATCGACGCTATATTTCAGTGCGCTGCCAACAAAAATGTCAGCGACATAATGCACGCTTTTCGAGTCTCACGGTTTTCTTTTGAGTGAACTACTTGGCACGTCTCCCACTCCTTAAACGGCGCCGATGTTTCCGGTGACACTTTTTTTTATGGCAAACAACACAATGATTTGCAGCAGACTTTAATGACCGTGAGCTCCATAACAGTAAACCAAGACTGCCATATGCAAAGAAGGACAGACCTGCGGTTACATCAGTAGTGTGTGTGTGTGTGTGTGTGTGGTGTGTGTGTGTGTGTGTGTGTGTGTGTGTGTGTGTGACTCGGAAGAGAAACATTAAATCTGCAATACGCATCCCATTTTATGTTCATTGTGTGCAAGCAGATGCCGCGATTGTTTTCAGGGTGTAATGTGTGTTTGTTTCTCTTTTTTTCTTTTTTTTTTAAAGCATTTTAATGCGTCGTATTTTGTGTGTCAAACATTCCCCGACCTCTTTCCAGGGATATTCCACTCTTTCGAAAATGAAGAAGAAAAACTGTTGCGTGAGCCGCTGGGAAAAAGAGGAGAATTACCTTTTTGTCAATTCCTCAGGTTCTTTGAGAAGAGCGTGACTTCTTTTAATGAACACATGTAGGCCCGACGCAGTGGGCAGATGCTCTTTGAAGACGCTCTTACTGGAGGAGCTTGCGTCACTGTCTTGCCCACAGCAGGTGTGGTTGGTAACAGAAAACGTGGGTTTTCTGTTCCAGCGTATTCCGTAAGGTAAAGTAGTTCGGTGACTAGAGGGTTACTCTGTGGAAAACCTGGAAGGAAACGCAGAAGACCATCAAAGCTTTTCTCGGGTGGTTGTACAGCACGGAACATTTGTGTGTCATTATGACATTATCCGACACACACACACACACACACACACACTCTCTCAAACTGCAGCAAAGTACCGTCTTGGATGCCCCTCCAGTGGAGATAACGTAATGAAGTGCCCTCTCTTGTGCCCCACCATGTGCAGCTGGTGTGCTTCTTTATTTTCCACCTCTGTCTCTCACGGTCCGCTATAGAGGGGAGTGGTATTGGGAGAAGAGAAGCTCTCAAATTAAGGTTGAAAATGTATGAGAAAAAAACAACAACTATATTCTCTGCGTTCGATGTGGCAAATTTACTCAGAGGAGAAAAAAAAAACACAGATTTGCAAGATTATAAAGGAAAAAAACTTGTTTTTGTGCAAAGGACACAAAACAAGGACACAAAGGATGTGTCTTTGTATTGTGGCTTTGTGTAAAATCTCTGTGAATTGGTCATCGGGCCTCAGACCACCATCAACAACAAAGTACTGCCAAGTCCGGGTCTTCGAGCTGGAGAGCTTTGGAAGCGATGGATGTTTCCAGGAATACATGGTGTTGCAATTTTCCAGAGGAAGAATTCAAAAATTAAACAGTATCTGTGGCTCACACTTCCTCAGATCCTTCAGGTGTTGCACGGCATCGGGGAGAACCTTTTCCGATTGCACTCGAGGTGTTTTTCCCTGCAGCTCCTGCAAAGCCATGTCCAATGGCTGTCTCCTAAACTCATTCCACCTGATCAAGTGCGACTCACTGCATGCGGTGCTCCTTTTTATTCTGGCTTTGGCCCGCCTCGACATGTTTTAACCCTGCAGACTTCCGTGCAGACTTGCTCTCATACTGTGTCATTCATAAATTAGGTGGGAGTGGTACATCGCACCATTCTGTATTCCGATGTTGATGCCTCTCTCCATCTCTTCCCTCTCAATCTCAATATCCTTCCTTCCTGTCTCCGTATCTTCCCTTTCTGTGTCTCGCTGGGCCCTTTCTATCATCCTAAAATACAACAGCGAATGTCGTTATTGTTGATAAGCGTTCAAATAACGGAAGCATTATCACAGGTTATTTTGTGATTTCTTATGTACACTTAAGAGCGAATGCTTTTACACAAAAAGGCATCAAAACCTTCACTTTTGTAACATTTAATTTAAAAAAAAAGGGCGCCAAAACTACCAACTCTGTCTCCAATTCTGCAGAACAGTTTTTGCAACAAAAAAAATAAAATACGACACCAGTTTCTTATATTAGATATCGTTCAAGAAATCATATGCGGTCCCTGGGAAAACAATGCAGAACATTGTAAAATTGGCTCGTACACACTCACCTTCGCACCACAAACAGGCAGACTAACCTTTATGTCAGAACAGAGAGAGAGAGAGAGAGAGAGAAACTTGTTGTATTGATTACTGAACTGCAATTCCGACCCTTTTCTGTGTGTTCTTGTTGCGACGGCATTTGTTTTTTGTTGTCGCAGCTTTGAAACCGTTGCAATCAAAAACCCAACGATCCACTTTCAGAGATTCATTGTGACATTGAAGGGAGACGCTTATCTCCAAGCGGTGTGTCTTATTGTTGGTTTGGGCTTTTTTTTTTTTTTTTTTTTACGACACAACAACGAGACAACTTCCCGCGACAAAAATGCGGAAAAGCGAGCGCAGTAAAAAGAAAATAAACTGGTGTCGTCGTGCCTCGAGGCGAGGGCCATCCTTCTCAGTGTGCCGTGCGTCCGGAAGAAACCTTTTAATAGAATTTGACGCACGATGTACCTCAAAGAATTCCTTTTGTCCACGGCATCATCATTTTTCTTTTCATTTTCCTGGCACATCAGAATTAAGTATTGTGCAAAGCATTTTCCATTCAGAACTGGTTAGACGGTGCATAACAAGAACCGCATATATGCTTTGCCACATATAGAAGACTCCTTTGTTTTGATTACCTTGGACTGAAGGATGGCACAGGCTGTGCATTTTAATCTCATGTAATTATGCATCTTGTCATTCTAGTTAAATGTTTATTGTTGAAGTGGCCGTGACTCCTTATCTTTCTTTGAACATTCGTCAAGTTAAAGACTCTTTTAGAAAAAGAAAGAAAAAAAAAAAAACCTTTGCTTGTAAGCCTCAACCTGAAATAGCGGATGATTTTTTATTTTTTTTTGGTGTAATTCTACATTGAATAGACTTTTATCACACGGTTTACTTTGATGGAACGTTTTAAAGTCCGACAGACTTTTAAAACCATCATTGGAGACATTACTGTCTTCACCTTGCTTTAAAAGATGCCCGAGGTGAAAGGTGACTCATCTCACCACACTTTCCCTCCCGACACCGTTCCCCCCGGACTGAAAGCTCCATCAAACCCTGATGGGTGGTATAATGTGATTTCTTGCAAGGTAAAAGCTTCTAATCTATCCACATGTTGGCGGAGGTCAGGTTAACACAATGGGGGTTTTCATTTGCACTCCCTCTCAGTTTAGACCCAGTAATAGCATCTGAAACTGCACGTAATGGAGAGTTGGACAGTCTTTGATGCACAGGCATCGACTCTCGTTGCCAACGCCGTCTCGTGTTATAACACGGCTATTCAAACGCCATTACATCGAAAAAAAAAAGTCTCTGGAATTATCTTGATTTGTTGTTGATTTTATATTGACACGTTATAATTTTAACACACATGTATGCTGCAATGGAAATGCTATCAGTTTTAACTTTTGTCCTTTTATATATTTTTTGCATTATATATATATTTTTTTTTGCTTTATCCTTTTCCTTCCTATAACTCCAGGTCTCGTCATTAATGAACACAAATAAAAAAAATATATATTTTAATTAAAAAGCATATAGAAACACATTGAAGAGAGTAATAGCATCATGAAGCGGATTGCGAAACGAAAGAGGAAAATTTATAATTTTACCGTGTGATATATTCCTCAATTAAAATTTTTAGATTTGGGCAAAAAGGACACCAATAAAGGATTTTACGAATCCTTACCGTAATTGTGACCCGAGCTAAGTCTGCAAAGTGACACTCCCAACACATCGTTGTTGTTTTCTCGGCTGACGCTGTGACAGTGACGGCTGACAGTGACGGATTAAACACGGGCTGTCAGAACGGCGTCCATCCAGTGTTCTGCCTTTCTGCCTCCGTTGATTGAGGTTAGAGAGAATAAAACCTCTAAATGACTTCAGTAGTGACATGTTCAGGCTGTGTTTGGTCATGAGAAGTTATTTGGCCGGGGTTCAGAAAGAGGTCATTTTCTCGGGTCCCCTGTGGCTCTTCAAAGAGAATCATGAGATTTGATTTACCTTCGAAAAACGTTTCCGCATGTGAAAGTTTTGGAAGAATTCTAGTGAAATACAAAGTCGACTAACGCGCGGTGAGTTTATCTCCCGATGCGATCAGAATTTAATCCAGGACAAGATGGGAAGTTATCAAAAGGATGCCGTACAATGCCGGGGGCAGAGTTTGCGTTCACAGTGTTTGCTGCTTTGAACAGGAAAAGCATTCTTATTTCAAAAGATGACGGATGGAATTCATTAATCACGAAATTCTGGAAAATGCCACTTTTCAGCAAGGACATTTTGAAAGAACCAAAAATGTTTGATTAATTTTTAAATTCCGTATTTCGGTGTTATTATTATTATTATTAAAGAAAAGAGCGACCGGAAAAAAAAAACTGATTTTTTACCGAATCAAGAAAGTGAAAATGTCAAACAATTTGTTATGGTTTGTCTCTGACCCCAAGCGCACGACAACAGCAAGGTTTAGTTCTAGCCGAACACACGGCGTAGTTTATTGAGCACAACAAGAACATTTATTGAGAACATCAAACCCCAAAAAATCCAAGAAAATACTCCACACAAAAAAAGTCAGCAAAGACACGAGGGAAAGTTCAGTGACGACACAGGGAGGAAAGTCCACGGACATCATGGCACGAACTCGCAACGTCAGCACAGACAGTCCTGCTCTAGTTTTGATATAATTCAGGTTAATGAACAATGTATACAACGTTATCATTTGTTCATGTTTCTCTCATATTTTCCCGTGTTTTTTTATAAATGTTCTTTAGCTTTTTGAAGTGATTTCCAGTTAACCTCGAGGCTACTCGACGATGTTTGGCGGTGAAGCATAACATGCCAGCCTACTGGACAACAAAAATCACAATATCCTTCGGAAGAAAAAAGATAAAAACATAGCTTCAAGGCCCGTGTGTGAATGTTTGAGACGCCTGCCAAGCAGCGGAAAAACAATATGGCGGGACACTCGGCTAAGCAGCGAGATGACACTGAGCCTCGCAAACAGCCAAACATTGTTATACGCGGTCGCTTTCTAGACGGCTTAAAGACTGCGTCTGCCGGGAGGCAAAGCCGCCGTGCAAGTGGCAGGCAGACAAGAAGCCGTTGATCCTTTTAGGCAGCAAAGTGGCTTGACGTGTCAATTTGGTCGCCCCCGGTGCACTGACCCAGCATGCTTTGCAGCCTCGAAAAAACGTCGTCGCCGTGGTTTTTTTCTTTAAGATGTGCAGATGGTTTCTGCCCTTTTCTTTTTTTTTTATACAGGTCTTTCAGGCGCGCAGGGTTTCTGGGAGTTTAAATCGTGGCTCGTTGTTATACACAGAAACAAATTTAGTTATTCTTCAGGGGGGGGGGGGGGGGGGGGATTTAGTCCAAAATAATTGGATGCAACTCGTACCTTTTTAATTAGAAAAAACAATGTCAAATGTGTTTATTTTTTCTTCAAAAGGTGCGTTTCCCACATGGATTTTTGTAGTCGTTTGCCAAAACTCGCTTTAGAAGTTTAAAGGCTTCTGTAGAAGAAGAAAAGAAAATCACTCGGATACCTTTTAATTATGTTGTTCTGTCTGACTGATGTTAATTAAAGATGTGGTCAGTCAACATGTGCGTCAATCGGTAGAGACGAGTGAACGAAGTAAAGTTAATTGTTTAGTATTACGGATGACGTATTCGACTCTTCAGGGAGATTTATTATTCGGTCCAGACGTCGGCTGATGGGAGAGAATCTGATGGGAGAGACGGCAGCAGGACGACGGGCTAACAATGAAGGAGTGTGGCTACGCTATCGGAGAGAGGAGACCAGCTGATATCATAATTGACAGTAGCAAACAATGACAGCAGGAAACTGTGAGTGAAGAAATTAAGCGTGAGATTAGTGAACGGCTGGATGAATAAAAACAATAAACTGTAGGCCTCAGCTCGCGAAATAAGAGTCTTCCTGACTGAACTTTCGCTAGAGCTTCATTAGCATTAACGCATAAAAAAAACCATAATTCACATGAATGTATTCACAAGTCCATTTAATAATAGTTTGCGATAATAGCTTTTCTGTCATATCGAAAGCAAATGATTCAGCAACCAAAGCAGAAGTGGGAAAATATTTAATAAAACATTGTTTCTGCGTGTACATCAGATGATAAATAATGCACAATGCTTAATGTAATGTCCTTTAATTGGCGACAAGAGGACTCTTTTTCTCCTTCCCAGGATAAAAAAGGTCCGCTCTCATGTTCCATCTTTCCTTTGTAGTTGCAGCCAGGTGTGCTTTAAAACGTGTCATCGGTGAGAGCTGATCTTCTTCTTCTTTTGTCATCTAACGTGTCACCGCTCTCGACTGTGCACTGCCCCCGCAGAACGGTATGTGAAATGCAGAGGAAAATGACTTAAATAGATGGAAATCCATTTATTCATCCCCCCCCAAGGGCCGATTAGTAGGCACAAAAAAAAATAACAATATTGTGATCTCAACAATAAATGGGATATACACACATGATACATATGCATAATAAAAGGCTAACGTGCTAATAACTGAGTACCGCTGAGAGTTTTCCATAAGCGGCCAAACAGACGACGAGGGTGTGTGTGTGTGTCTGTGTGTGTGTGTGTGTGTGTGTGTGTGTGTATGTGTGTGTGCGCCCTTTGCAGTAGAGAGCGGAGAGTCCTGTTCAGTGAATGACAAATATTAACAAAATAATTGATGACAAAACACATGAAGAATTTCATTGATTTGCGCAGACGGGGGACATCCTCGGCGTCAATAAATAATTTTAAAAAATAAACAAGGTCTAATGATTCCTAATTACAGAACTTCTAAACAGTCAAGAGGAGGTGTGGTTTTGAATATTAATTGCTATTTACTGACAGTGCGGAGCTGCGATGCACAATAAGCCGAATTCTGCGTTACAACATGTCAAAAGGTCACAAGGTCAAATTTTTGGAGTTGCCTTTCGGACTCCTTGAGCTCACTCTCGCACAAATTGACCCACCTAAAATCATATTTCTGGCCACGGTATGAAGTTTCTTTTCCTCCTGCTCATTCCACAAAACAACAACAACAACAACAGAAGTGCTGGAAACACAACGGCTTCACCGCATTGTGGACGTTTCCCCGTTTCCGAACGGAGACCGACTGACGTCAGCACATCGTATAAAAAGGTCAGTACGCTCTCTGCTCATGAGTATCTGCTGCTCTGCATTTCTGAAAGTTGCTATGGAGCAAAGATGCACTGATGCGGCATGTTTAAAATGCAATATGAATGTTGGTTTTGTTTCACTGTGCTGACCATAACAATTCCCCTCCCACATGATTCTAACATCTTTCTTTATATGTGTGCAGCAAAAGGCATTGCTTAGCTATTCTCTGCATGAATTGCAAATCATTGTACATGCATACTGTAATATGCAGCCGGTGGGAGAGTAATGGAAATTAGTTGGTCTCTTACATGCACCACATATAGTCGTGCTTCTGGGAGGTGTTGTTATACATGGACCACGAGTCAACACCAACATACTGGAGAGCCTCATATTCTTCACATCATATGCAATTATATTCAACTCTCTGGGTTGATCCTATGAGTTCAAATAATATAAGATACTATATATATATATATATATATATATATATATATATATATATACACACGTATATATTTATTTATATATATATACATACATACATATATATATATATACACGTATATACATATATATACACATACATACATATATACATACATATATATATATATATACTGTATACACACTACACATATGCATATACAGACATATATTTTGATTGCTGTCAGAATGAAAAGAGAATTTCAACAAATCTAACAAAAAAAGGTTTTTCTTAGAAGATTACCAACACACATTTATTAGCGTATAAACCGAACCCCTTTTCTATATGAAAGAAGATGGCGTCAACATAAAGAACTCTGTGTGTTGGACAGCGTGGGCCCCGCGTCCAAGTTAAGTTTGACCCCCATAAAAAGACCCTGCGAAGTCAACGCCATCACATTTTACATGAAGAAAAGTGCTTCAGCCTTCCTTCAATCCAGAGAGCAAGTTCTCTGCTTTTACTCTTACAGACATTCAGTGTGATTATTCCGTATCATCTGCATAACGCTCCAATCAGGATACATGAAAGAAGAAAAAGAAAATAAAAGCCGATAACACAGCGTTGTTGGGCCAATCATTATCACTGCAGGGGGAAATCCTTCTCCCTATATTTTTATTATCTTCCTCCGCATTTCATTCTTCACATCCAACTTTTTCAAAATCGGTAAATAATATGCAACGGTAAACGTTGTCGCAGCGGGACAAAAAAAAACCCCCCCAGAGGTTTATGTTTTTTCACCGTGTTAGTTTACGTGGAACCGGCGGAAACCCTGAATAGCGCGCCGCGCGGGGGGGGGGAAGGAGGGGGGGGGGGGGGGGGGGGGGGGGGGGGGTGGGGGGAGGGTTGTCTACCGCCACCAGCTGCGCCTCGTGTTTGCTTTCTTTCCTTTCCGACGGCGGACTAATTTGCCTAATCTTCGCGTGTCTTTGGACCGCCGTGGAGACGCAAACAACAATGTTCTGAGAGAACCTTTTTTTTTATTTTTTATTTTTTTATTAAAACTTGAAAAGTACAGTGGGCATCACTTTTTTTTCACCCCCCCAAACCTGTGCTCGCGGTGCATTTTCACATCCCCTTCTGAAATTCCATTAAAAGTGTGACTGCAGCGTATATAGACATGGCTGATTGGCGATATTACCAGATACCTGGTATATTTTAGATTCTGAGTGCCGCACTTATATGACAGTGGGAATACTGATGAGCTCGATTCGGGGAGGTAAGCTTCACGTCGATGTTATGCTAATGCGGCGCCACTTTCCCCGACTGTGTCCACACACCCACACACACACACACACACACACACACTGAGCACCTCCTGGCATTAGCCGTGAATTTTCATACAATCCGGCGATAATGGGAAGTAATTTTTACTCATGCGGAGCGCCAGAGGACACCGCGAATAATCACGTCAATGTAAATAATGAGAACACACCTATTCATCTTTGTCTCTTCCAACCGGTCAACATGACCACGCAGCGTCACCCACCCCCTGAAAAACCTTTTGTGAATGCGTTATGAATCCAGATTGAGGAATATCAAATTTAAATCAGCATTAGTGTTTAATTTTTTTTTAAAGTGCACAAACAAGATTAAACCCTGCCCTCCCTGTGCTCGGTGGCGGAAAGGTCAATAACCGGGGAGACAAACAATTGTAAATCAGTATGACCGAAGCGTCACCGGGGCAACCGGAGCGAGCGTCGCTGCGATTCCTGTTTTAGAAATCAATTTATCTTGCGCGCTCGAGGCTCCAGCTAAACAAACCCAGCATTTCAGTAGAAGTGACAGCCCGCTGGTTGGGACATGCTGTGTGTGTTACGTGTCCTGATGGAGGACAGTGTGCGTCTGTGTGTGTGCGTGTGTGTGCGTGTGTGTGCGCGTGTGTGTGTTCGGCTGATTATTCTTGTGAGTGAGCCTGCTCAAGAATTAAAAAAAAGGACCCTCTTCCATGAAAATAACTTGCACTTTGAATCAACTATTGAAAAGGTTTATTTCTGTCGGCCTGTGGACACATTTTGTGAACGCGATGGCGTCGCAATCGTACAAAATGCAATTACAAAAATCATACAAATGTGCAGATTCAGATCGATACATTTCGAGGCGACTTTACGCTGTATATGTACAACCTGTAGTTCATTCCACATGAAGGGTTAGTTTGAAGATGTCTGAGGCTGGTGCGATCCCATCACAAGATGGTCTCTTGTTGGTTGACCCACATGATACAATTTTACTCCACTTATTAAAGTGGATTTTCATAAATATTATCAACATGAAATATCATTCTCCCCCAACCGACGTTCTACCGGGGGGGGGGGGGGGGGGGGGGGCATCATTTTGCTTTGGTCGTTTTAGGAAAATACTAATAAGCCCTTTTATTCCTTCCTTCCTCAACGTAAAGATACACAAAACAAAGCAGTCTCACGAGAGAACACTTTTTATACACAAGGGAATACATTTTTATTTTTTTTTTAAATCGCTTCATCTCTAAATAAATCAGTATTTGAACAACATATGTAAATTGAGATTATCGTGGAGGTTGTTTTTCTCGCATTGTGCCGAAACAGCAAGTCGGCCAGATTTGAACTAACCTCCCAGATAACCCATCAACGCTCTCCTCCTCTGGCCATTCCCCTCGCACTAATGCGCTGAGCCAAGCACGAGATGTGAACATCCTAATTGCGGCGCACTCCGAGATAATGATAACACTTGCATTAGCCTGCTTGAACAAATGGAAGCGCGCGCACACACACACACACGCACACACACACGCTCACACACACGCACACACACACACTCACACACACGGAACGGCTGAATGTTACAGCAAGGTGAGACTTCCTTGAGTAAACACTTCTTTGTGCTCGATTCCCCGCTTTCTTCCTAGATTAAAACTGACAAGGTAATTTCATAACTGAAGAATCAACACTTTAATTGTGTAAAAATCAGACAAATTAGCAGCAAGGTCAAGCTCAACCTTCATCATCGCCATCAGTCATTTTCTCCACACAGATAACCGTGAAACACAAGCGGATTATTTGCAATTGGGTGCATATTGCCCCCCCCCACACACACACACACACACACACACACACACTCCCCTCCATTTCCAGTCATCTGTGTATATATAATCTGTTGCTCAATCTTTATGATAATGTATGCACAATATATAAACTGCACTGCACTGATTGAACTTTTCGCCAACGCTGTCAGACTCATGATGGACGGACGGTTTAACAATCTGTATCGATGTAGCGGAATCAGAGACATCATCCGTCGTTATTTCATACATCGTCTCAACCTGCATTACCCACAATGCTTCTCAACCGGCTGACAGTTCAGAGGAATGGCTTTTGGTTGGAGCCGCTGACGTAGCCTCGAGCTGCTTGTAGTCATCAACCCGAACTGATAAGGACTCAAGTGACTCTTCGTATGCAGCGGCACAACTGATAAAAACAGACAGTGGGGTGAACATAAAAAAACTGGGACATTTTTTTTGGGGGGGGGGGGAAAGAAGCTGCTGAGCATGTTGGGAAAAGCCTGATAATTTGCTCACAAAGTCTCAAAAGGGTGTAAAGCGCCGGGTTTCTGTTCTGAAACCATCTGCTGAAACGAGGTTCGCATTAGGAGAGGGGAGGACCCGAATGTGTGCAGGGTCGTGACCTCTGTGAAGCGCTGAAGAAAGGGGCGTCGTCACACTCTGATTGGCCGAGAGGTGAACTGCACCCAAAGCTGCTGTCAGTTTTTTAAAATCAGGAGCCGGTCACCACGCGCAACAGGTGATCTGCATATTTTCTCTAATCTTCTCGGAGGAGTTGTAACGTTCAGCTAATGCCCAGCACACGCTGCACGACTGTCGTCTTAAAACTGGATTTCTTTTGAGATTATTTCACATGCTGCTCCTGGTGGAGATTTACAAGAAGAGCTGCCCTTGACACAACAAGAGGCCTTCTTGTTCACTGCGTAACTCGGACTCTTTCTCCTTTCTTTGCCACAGTGTTTACCGTCTACCCGGCTTCTCACACCCTCTAAGCAACTTTATTTCTAAAAAAGCAACTGGCGACAACCTAAGTGGGAAATATATTCTAAACACATCATATTCATTTCCTTTGTTGGATGTAACTTTCAAAATAACTCCCCGTCTCCAACACCTGGTTCCTGATGTTTGCGACGTGCCTCCGAACTGTTCGTTAACTTTCGCTGCTCCTGCATCCCGCCCGTGGTCAGAAAACACAGCGGAGACGCCCTTGTTTTGGTCTCCAGGGCCCGGAGTCGATAGATTACGTTACCAGCTCCCCCGTCACTCAACTCGGCAGATGGAAAAACAAGACACGGGAAACCTCTCACACACACACACACACACACACACACACACACACACACACACACACACACACACACACACACACACACACACACAGGCTCTGCTATTCTCCAAATGACCTCCACTACTCCTACAACATAATGTGAAATAGTTCACTTAGTTATTTTATGACGTTTCTCAACCTAAATGTCTCATTGTTTAAATCTAAGTGAAAAATCTCTTGGAAATGTGCTAAAGGTTGAAGGCCGGCGTGAAATTAATTGGGGGGGGAAAAGGGAAATGACAGCAAGTACAAAAGAATGAAGGAGTGCTCCACGTTGTCCTCGTTTTAAAAATGTTTTTTTGCATTTAGTGAAACGATGAGGACTCTTTATATGTATATTATCATATTATATACAGTGCAACGCTTCACGCCCACATTGACCATTTACTTTAGAGCTAATTTGCAGCGAGAGACAACACGATACTCTCACGGCTGCTTGGGCACGGCATCTATCAGTATCCACAGTGACGGATGTTCCCTACTCACGGGTGGGGGGGCGGGGAGAGTGTTGTGTGTGTGTGTGTGTGTGTGTGTGTGTCCCCTCAGCTTACCTGACTGTTGGCTGCTTACACGTTCCTGTCGAGGAGCTCGTGAAGAGGCTAGTGAAGAGGGATCGGTTTGGGGGAGGTTCCTCCGTCATCTCACGTCCCTCAGGATGAAGTCCTTTTGCGTGATGAATGTGCACAATTATGTTACGGACAGACTTGCATTTTAATTGGGTGTGATTTTAAAAAATGTAGGCCAGGAAAAGAAAAAAAAACGGTGAGCAACAACCATCAGTTAGCGACGAGAGTATAAACGTGCAACGTTATAGCTTAATTTTTTCATGTCTGGCTGCCCTGTGCAGAGAAAAAATGATGAAAGTAATGTCAAGAGCCACAAAAACCTGAGGAAGAGACGAGTGTAAACGTGTTGAGGAGTGGCAGCCTGGTCCACAGGCAGGGGTCCAATGGGAGACCCCTAAAAGCTGACGCACAGCCACGCTGACTCACATTGGATTGTCGGACCGCAGAGCCTCCCTCAAGATACTCTCATAACAACAGCATCATGGGAAAATGGCCAGGCCCTGGCCCAGTGCCTGGGCACCTTGGTTCTGGTGGTGAGTAAAGAGTGCCGAGTGGATCGTTGTCAACAAGGGCAATAGACTAAATTGCCAGATATGTATACTGTTCTCTGTATAAGCTAGTTATTAACTACATTTGAAATAGAATATATGTTTTAGTACGATATCGTCTGCTACCATTCAATGAAATGAAAATGAACGGGAATGCTGTTGTGCCATTTAGGAAATGGGGGGGAAATATATGTAGCTTTTGGTTACTTAAAAAATATTTTCAGGATTAACGTGACAGTTTTTATGCTTTTCTGGTGTCTTCTCCCTTAAAATGTACAACGACTTTGACCTACTTAGTTTTTTTTTGGTATCCTATGTTGAGATGAGAAACCACAAAAACATGACTAATACCTGCGTGTGTAGAAGACCCACTTGTTACAAAAAGTCAAACGTATATTTAAGTCCAGCGCAGAGCATAGCGCATTACAATATTACTGATTATATCTCAGATATGTACAAAAAAAACACCGTTCATTGTGGAGTCGGTGCCATTTGTGTGATCCAACCATCCAAATGAATCGGACCGACAATTAAAAGATGTGAGATGGTGAGCGAAAGCACATCCTAAGAAATGGTGAACGGGGTTGCAACAGGTTTTCTCACTAAGATAAATACTCTGAAGCTTTCCTTCAGCTTCAACGTGAGAAAAAATAAATAAAAAGACCTTTTGAAAATTCCCAGAGGGATTTTGTGTGTGCGTGCGTGCGTGTGTGTGTGTGTGTGTGTAGAAAGAGATGAGGGCATTTGGCGCATTAGTAAATAAACACTTCTTGTGAGGTTCTCCACGGTGTCTTCTGTACGACTGGTTTGATGTTCAAAGGCGACTTTTAAACTAGTTTGAAGGTAAAGAAAGCTTAACTGCTGCTCTCTTCTCATTAAATTGCCGCTTTCATAAAATGTCTATGAAGCAAAGAAACACTGAGCAATGTCAACTATATTCATAAGAACTTCGTTAATTATCTCCCCGTTTCTTCCTCGTACTTTCATGACATAGAAAAACACATTATCTTACATCCATATTCTTTGTGAATGATACAAGACTTCAGTCCCTGTTCCACCACACGAGGTGAGACTCTTTTTTTCTTTTTTTTTTTAAATGAAAGCTAAATGTTGTTTAGCCCGTGGAAAAAAAACACCCTAGAGTCCCTCTGCTTCCCACGGGCGCCGACGGTGAAACGCTGCCCGGCTGTGACCGATCTGTTAATTCAAGGAGAACCCCCCCCCCCACCCCCCCTCCTCCCCCGTGTGGAGTCAGATTGTTTGTCGGCGGCCATAGTGCCACACAAAGCCCGTCCAAAGCGTACATGTGACCTCGGAGGTCAGATAGACACACACAAAAGCGTGACTCAGCTACACACCCTGACCCGGGATCGCGCCCCCGTGGGGCTTTATGTCTCCTCTTTCAAGGTGTTTTACTACTGTAGGAACTTTAATCTCAGGGTGTGTGTTTTCTTTTTTTTTTAAACTTCACTGGATATTTCTAGGTTGGATCTCTGAAAAAAAAAAAAGGGGTATGGTTTGGAGATGTTAAAAACACATTACGTGGTAGATGTGTTGATTCATTCCAGCTGGTTACCCGCTCCCCTCTCCAGATGTTTGGTTGTGGTGCAGTAGCACAGCTGGTGTTGAGCAGAGGCTCCCACGGCACGTTCCTCACCGTCAACTTGGCTTTTGGCTTTGCTGCAACATTGGGTCTCCTCGTGAGTGGGCAGATCTCAGGTGAGGATGCACTGCAGTGTATACTGGTCCTCCCACATCAGCATAAATAAGTCCATTTTCAGCTAAATGTCTTTAAGGCACTCACAATAAATGTGTTCTTACATAGCCCATAATAACATAAAACCCGGTTCCTTATGCGGTGTAATAACAATGCTCTGTGGTCAATCGTTTTGTCACGTTCATTAAATGTGCGAGCTGAGTTTGTGGAGAAAAGAGTTACCACTTTAATGCCTTTTTCTATACATTTTAACGAGGTGAGACGAAGAAGAAAACATAGTAAAAAATAAATTAAAAAAAGGGTCGATTTTGCAACTTTCATTATTTCTCTCTCTATATTTATACACACACACACACACACACACATCAGCTGCAACAACAACGCAAACGTCAACAAAAGGGTCGGAAAAAAAAGAGAGGAACACTTTATCTTCATCAAGAAAAACACACACACACACACACACACACACAGCGGAGCCATGCAGTCATTAGCATCACTGTCGTGCGGTACCTGTCAGTCACAAGAGTATTTCCCCGTAAGACCTCGGCTTTTTCCTCCATCTTCCACCGGCATAACAGGGAGTCATTATTATTGATGGCTAGACGGGCACTAAATATCAGCAAAAGGGTAAACTGGCAGTTCTCTGAAACGCAGTATTTACCCCACTGATGCGTTTGCCTGCAGGATGACAGCTCGAAACGGGGAGGCAGTGGACGGGGGCAATGCAAAGTTTAAAAGAGGACACACCCACACGCAGTGGGAGGGGCCTCTTACCCCCTGAACCTGAAAACTAATGCGTTCTGTAATTGAAAGGAAAAGTGAGAGAGTCGATCCTCAATCACAGTATCCTCTGTCAAAAGCATGCCGCACTACAAAGGGTTCCCCGGTTCACTCACACTCACTCCTCCCGATGCCTTTATAATGAGGCTGTCCCCCCTCGAACACACGTTGCAGCTGAGAAAATAAGCTCTTATAATTAGATAGCTCCTACTCAGACACGATTAAGGTGTGAATAGAAGCGAGGTGCCCACACGAGTGTGCCATCAGAGCAGTTATGAGAGGGATACTTTTTCTCAATCTTTTCATCCCTCCTATTTAATCTAGTGTCACAGAGACCTTCCATCCAAACAAGACTTCAGAGACCAGTCACTGGATATCGGCCTACAGCTCTCTCCTGTCTCACAGAGAAAAGGGGGCGAGGGAGTATGCTGTATGCAGTAGAGATAGATAAAAAAACAGCCTCCATGTGTTTTTGTTTTCCTGGGTTGAAACATAGAATCTGATGATGGATTTTAACGAAAGTACCCACCAAAGTTCTGTATTTCTTTCCCCCCTTTATCTTCAGGGGGGTCATCTGAACCCAGCTGTGACCTTCTCCCTGTGTTTACTTGGCCGAGAGCCGTGGAGGAAGCTCCCGCTGTTCTTTTTCTTCCAGACTCTCGGAGCCTTTCTGGGCGCGGCCATTGTGTTCGGCATGTACGTGAAACTGAGGCGAAAGAATCCGATTTTAAAAAACGCATGTTCTACAAGGCCACACACACACACACACACACACACACACACAGACCTGTCCTCCTTGGACAACTCAAGCTGGATGTGCTACCCGCTGGTACACAAAAGTGATTTGTACATTCTTCCCACCAGATGCATTGTGGGGCTTTAGCCACGGGAAGCTGATCGTGGTGGGGACGAATGCCACGGATCCATCCAAACATCTCACCCTGGTTAACGGATTCTTTGATCAGGTAACAGGGACTTGGTTTCTCTCCTCACTGAACATGGAGCAGCACGCTAAAGAGACTATTCTCTTTATTATATATGTTTAAGTAAAAAAAAAAAAAAAGAACACAATCACGGACTTGAATAGACACTTGAAGTCACAGCGACTCGTGTCTGGTGGAGCTGAATAGACCTCGTTTTTCAAGAGACGAATGATTGAAAAACATGGCCGAGTCTCGTTTATTGAGGGCATATCAGGGCGTGGGACTAGCATGGCTCCAACTGCTGGAGCCCAAAAAACTCTTTATTGTTTGGACTCCGGTAAAAGGGCCTAATAGCCAAAATCTCCAAAAACATCAGCTCCCGTCGTCCTCTTTGACCCTTCGAGCAGGACGCAATGAGCACGACGGTGTCACAATCCATCTGTGTGGAACGGCTTGTAAGCGTGCGGGAAGATTCAAATAATGAATGAAGGCATACTCTGTGCATTAAAAATCCGAACAAGGCTACAGGTATTTATCTAAAAAAAATAAAAATGAAAAAAAGAGCTTATATTCCTACAGTTTGCTCGGCGGTCTGAGCAGACAGAAACGCAAGTAAACAATCTGTTGACAACACACAAGGAGCTTTTTAATACGTTCGTATTATCTGCGCCTGAACAGACGGGAAGACCGCAGAACAGATGTGTGCTCGCGGTTGACTTTGTCAGTTTACCTTGTCAAGACCCCCCCTGTGGGCTCTGAAACGGCACTTCCTCTGCGCTGCGATGCCATCGCACGAGCCTTGCAGTACATGTGCGGGCCAGTGGGTGGCCACTAGCCGGACCCGGATGCGTCACAGCAAATGGACTCATGTATTCTATACAATGTCAAGTCCAGACCTGTGGTGAGGATGCAACGCTGCTAATTGAAAGAAAAACAGCCTGTGTTCCCCGTCCGCTCTCCTTGCGGAGCCTTTTTTATCCGATGATGTCAGGAGGCTGTGGACAGTGGGAGTGATGGGATGTTTTCTGATGGAAAGGTTGACAAGATGGCCAGATTTCACATTTATTCCCCTTCGAGATGTTTTGATGGGAAACCGTTTTCTCCTATAGGTTACGTTACTTTGGGAGGATGGGTCGGACAAAACTGTAGACTTTCACCAAACTCAAAAATAAAATAAAATAGAAATCCTACCCATGATAACTAAACCTTACCAAGAAGTGTTGTTGCCTAAACTTAAAAGTAATTTAGTTTTGAAACACCAAAAGCCGTTAAAACACTGCAATGTTGATATATAGAAATGTTGATATGAAACCTATTTTTGGTTCAGAAACGTTGATTCTGCATCAAAATATCAGGAATGCCAAAATTGTAAATCTGTTGAGCAACAGTTGAAGAAATAGAAAGAAAAAAAGCTGTTTTTAAATAGATTTAGAGACTCTTGATAGTTCACGTGAGTAGGGGCACGGTATTGAACTGCGGGGATATCACGGAGGTTATCAGCCAATTGAATGGCCGTTATCAGCCTCATAGATATGGATTGGAAGGGACCTACTGGTTCAGAAGGACGTTATCTATTCACACGGTTGTTGATCTATACGAATACAAGAAGAAGGGGGTGGTTTATATAAAGTGACATGGTCCACATAGAATGGAGGTTGTGGCAAACAAACACAGGACTTTCACCTAGGGGACTGCTGTTCATGTCATGTTCTTCCTAAACCTAACCAAGGAGTTTTCTTACCAAGTAGTTTTGTTTCAAATCACAATGTTAAGTTTCACTTTCGCAACAAGGTGCAGTTTAAAAAATTAAACAATTCCCACCAAAACATACGGTAGAAATACAAAAATGTAGTTTCTTAATAATTTTTTTTTTTTCTGTGGCTGATATGAACAAAAGGCATGCAGAATTGCGTCGTGGTGGCATCATCTTACAGCATGAGTGAAACTGTAAACATTTTAGAAATGTAGTATTGTGCTTTGATGAGAAGGAAATCACATGAGACAATGTCCAAGCAGCAGAGGTCAAGAAGTCCTGACCTTTGGCCCCCGAGATTAAAGCACCACAAACCACTGGGCACTACATTTCCCACAATGCCACTCGATATTGACATGCTACTCTGACCCAGAACACTTCATCTATGCAACTTCTGCTATACCCTCATATTTTATGTAGGCCTGCTACAGTATAGGTGCATTGAATCGAAGATGTTAAATGCCATCGTACATTACATTTTTTTTTGTAACATTTATTCCCTTCCAGAGCAAACACCTACTGGTTCTTTGTGCCCATCTGTGCACCCTTCTTGGGTGCAGTGGTGAGTGTGCTGTGTTACCAGCTGATGATTGGATACCATTTAGAAGGAGAAGTCAAAAAGAAGCAGGAGGAGGAGGAGGAGGAGGAAAGGTTAAAACATTCCAGTACGACAACCAACGAAGATGCATGAGCATCACTGAATTTATGTTTGCGATTATGTTGCTGTAGATGGCATTCTTGCCTCACAGTGATGTTGTTTTGCTTTTGAGGAAAACTATTTTTGTTTTCACATCTGTTATAGCCTATAGGACATCAATCCATAATCCTGAAGATATTTAATCTAGTGGTTCTCAACCTTTTTTCAGTGAGGTACCCCCTGTTTAAATATTCTTTCAGCCAAGTAGCCCCTAACCAGCGCCTATATAATATATACAAATCAGTCTATAAACATACACTTGTATATTGTATTGAATATGTATTAAATAACTTTTTTAAGGATTTTTTAATAAATTAAAAGTTTCTCTGCAGGGCTCCTGAAGCGATACATTCTCTTATTACCCAAATACAGACGTACATTGTAAATCCTAGTTTTTCAACTTGTTTTCATGTGTTCCAATGACTTGTTTCAAGTGTTTCCCGGTGTTTGTTTGATTCGAAAATAAAAACATGTAACATTGTGATTTTGTCTATATTAGTGTCACTTGCAATGTTCATTTGCAACATTTACATGTACAGTAAGCAACTTCTCACAGGCTTCGCTGTGTAAAATATATATATATACGTAGATTCACCGCTGAGAGGTACCGATGTGTGGCAGAAAAAAAAGCCCGATTTATTTTTTGGAACAATCTACAAAAAGTTAACTTATGGTCAAAAACATTGATTTGAAACTTCATCAGCAGAAACATGATCGGTGCTTTTGTTTCTCAGGCTTCAATTTAAGATTTTGTTTCAGCTGGTTTATGTCATCAAAATGGACATAACATGGTCCGCACCTATCTGTGTTTAGTCATGTGTAATGTATGGAGGACATTGCCTCATTAAGCCAAGATAACATTTTATAATAGAAGAAACAGATTGAAACCATATATTGTAGACCCCGGCATGCAAACAGTGACATTTGCTACATTATGAATGTCCTCCAAACAAAGATATGCCCCTTTTGGTTTATCATGCCTCAGGTGGTTATCACGGTTAGAAATTCGATCTTGGTTTAAAAGGGCACGAGGGGGCACAAAAGGTCAGGGGTATTTGCTCATAATAACGCTTCCCCGACCATTATACAACACAGTGCACACACACACACACACACACACACACACACACACACGTGCACATCTGAAGTTCATATCTACCACAGATGTCCATCAATGCTCAATTACCATCGGAGAAGCAAACGCATATTCTGCATCAAAATATCAGGAGTGACATTTTTGTTGTCTGGAAGAGAATATCAATAAGTCAGATCTTACAAAGGCTTAAACTTCAGAGACGGGTGTTTGACATTTGGAGTCCATTTTTGGCCCGACCTTTGCGTCAGTTCACCAAACATATCTATTGTCAATCTATGCATCTGCCTCTGAAATTATAATGTACCTGCCCGCTGACTCCGCAGGAGCATGAGAGATGCTTTTGTTTTTACGGATGTCACCATACAACCAAAGTGAGGTTCAGCCGTCTTTTCGGTGCAAAAGTTCCATTACAAAGATGACATATAACAAATATGACAGGGTCTGTTGATGAATACAAATTTTATCCAAATGCGCTTTTCATTTCCTTTGCATTAGAGTCAGTCTTCTGTGGATGATGGGGGTAGAAACACGGCAGAAATAAAAAGTGTTATCTGTGAGCAGAACATAAAAATTCAGCAACATGAACTGCAAGAGTAATAGGAAGCTAAGAACCCTCTCCGTGGTTGACACATGTGTTTGTCGTCTACCTGTTGCAACATGTACAGGCCACAATCTTGAATAATATATTTTTTTAAACCCATGTGTACATATGGGTAACAGGTTTTCATTTCAGATTAAAAACACACGCAGAACATGAAATGCCATATTCAGCCTTACATTCGAGTCATGTCACACATGGCATTTTCAGGAAAAGGCAAATATGAAAGCTTGAGCCACAGCGCCACCGTGTGGTGAAGTAATGAACCGCCAACACTTTAACCACTGAGTAGTATTTGTCAGGTACACCTCAAGGAGATCAGAAGGCCTGAAGTGCCATATAAAGCACAACGTTTATTTGCAACATTTAAAGAAAAGTAAAACATATTTCCTGGTGCGTTGACCAAATTATAATAACCAGAACGTCCAATTGTTGTCCAAACTCACCGTGGAATAAATTACATACCCGGAAAAAAACGGTTTCATTCCAGTAATTGACTGGACTGGTTGCATTCACAGACTAAATGACATTCTTCATGTCCTCATGTTACATGAATTTCAGTTCCTTGATGCACTTCCCCCTCCCAGTGTCTCTCACATTGCAACATGGCGGCGCGAATACATATTTTTACATCTGCAACAAAAAGGTCCTGTAAAGGGATACTGATCCAAAACACGCACCAGGAAACCACAGGCATCTTAGGGGAGAGCCCGGCTATCGCCTGCTGTGGGGTTTCATGTTTCTGAGTCACGCTCACTTACACGATTCAGATGACTTCTCGATGGGTGACAGGAAGGAAATGTCTCGCACTTGATACTCAACTGGAATACCTGACGTCTTTCGCATGAATGACACATTACACATTCAAAGCTACACTATATTTTTTTGGAAAACCTACATTTTTGTCACCTTATGGCACCCACGTGGTTCATACATTACATCACATGTCATTTAGCTGACATACACTGTAGACACAGCTGAAAGGAACAATTCATGGTTAAGAGTCTTGCTCAAGGACACAACAACTAGGGCAACACAACAACTCAATATAAAGAGAGTGCTTTATTTGTGGGGACAAAAAAAAAAGAAGGGAGCATGAATTCCAGTTGTGCGTCACAACCCCGGCTCAAAGGTTATTTTTAACACATAACGTGCGTGTGCGTGTGTGGCAGTGTGTGTGCACAAAGAAAAATAAAAAAGAACATTAAACCAACGAGACTGTTTCATGCCAGCGGCACAAAAGGATCTCCTCCTTCAAGAGAGCGAGGCTGCCAAGTGAAGAAGGTCGTTGAGGCCACAACGGCTCAGGCGCGGCTCATCCAGCTGATGCGCCAAACAGCACCTGACATTCCCACATTGGCTTCTATGGGTATTTTAAAACAGGCAATTAGTTGGTAGCAGGTGATAGTGTCTCGGCTGATTAGTCAGTGGGCGCGGTTATTTTGAATGGCGGTGAAGGGAAAACGACACCCGGGTCTTATGTAAAGAACCATGCGCATTGTGTTGCCAAAACGTGTCATGTTGAATTGCAAAGCCGAAACGTGTGTTTTTGTGTGAGTTTTTGGAGACCCGATGCATGTGATTTCCCTCTCAATAATTGTGCTTTATGTGTGGCGGTTGAAAAAATAAAACCAATATATTATTTCTCTCCAGAGTGTACAAAAAGAAAGCACGAATCACAGTTAAAACCAATTGCTAATGCATGTTTTTGGAAAAAGCGGGCCTGTGGCTTCCTTTGTTGTTGCTGTAAACGGCTTCTCGCCTGTGGGTCTTTTTTTTTTTCTTACAATACATCCTGATTGATGAGTCGACAATCAAGTCGGTCCTCCTACCCTACCCCCCCCCCCCCCCCCCCCCCCCCTACCCCCCCCCACACACACCCCCCACCCCCGAGCCGCTTTGTCTCCACCGGAAGAGAAGTTTACGATAACATCGACAAACAAGTAGGATACAGACCGACGGCGTCGCTTTTAGCTCGTTTGCTTTTCATGCGTCGTAAACGTAACATTTTTATAAATTCTCGGATCTATAATAATAATAATAATAATAATAATAGTTAGTGCCCGTTTAATACCGGGTTTCGGGCGCCCATCCCTACCTTTTATTTTTTTAAATAACGTAGAAAAACATAAAAGGCTCTTTGCTGGAGCCAGTGCTCAGTTTGTCCATTATGGGCCACTGTAGAAACATGGCGGTGCCGGATGGTGCACTCCGGGGAAGATGTAGATATAAAATGGTATAAATAAACCCACAAGGATTCTTAGTTTCCAGTGATTAAAAGATTTAATTTCTGCCAATTAATCCCCCTCTATTGAAGAAACAGTTCCTTTTAAGGAATGCGGTTCCAACAGCGCCGTGCGATCCGACAGGGCATAAAGTTTATTCACGCATCTGATCATCTTAAATAACAACTAACATCGATATCCGTAGGCTACCATGTTTCGAGTTAATCCGTCACACCTCTTGTGTTCACAGGTGCCTCAACCCTCTCTCAAGATGGAGTGAGGAGACGAGGAATAATAGAACTTTTATTTATTTTGTATTAAATGAACTTATTTAATTAATGAACTGGAAGTTGGATGTGTAGAATATGCACTTCTTCAGGTTGGTTTGTATTTTAAAAAAAACTGTTTAGCATTTTTTTGTTTGTTTGTGGAAAAAAAATGCACTTAAATGACTCTGAGCACGCTGTGAATCACCATCGTCTACCCGAAACGTTCATTTGTCAGCAGTATTGTGACCGATTTCTCTTTTGCTTTTATAAAAGATCACCAGCACCTTTTTTGTCAGCAGCTCAATGTCGGTTCTAATAACCCAATGAGAACGATTGTGTTCTCTGCACACAGACAAGGTTTCACTCTCATTTGTAATCTGTCACCAATTTGAACAAACATAACAAAACCCGTTGTGCTATTCCAGTACATTTTACGGTACACTGGGTTTTCGTCTGATAATAATGAGAGTGCTTAGAGGATTTTTATTATTTTTTTAAATGGAGGGGGGGGGGTCACTCCCTTTACATACATACACACACACACACCAGTGTTGAGCGTGACTTCGCCTTTTTCTATACCCCACCCAACATGCCTGCATTTCAAATTGCAGCAATTCATTGTGATGAGTGTCATCTTTATTAAATAGCCGAGAGCTCACGTCACAATGGAAACCGGATTAGTATGTCAAAACAAAAAACAAAAAAACGACACACAGGTGAAACGCCTCAGAGAGCTATGTCTGAGAGGAGATGATGTGACATCTGAGATTACTTACATTCAGCACACGGAACAACCAAATGTAAAAATAGTTGATAAATTAACTTCGCTATCTAAACTTTCAAACATATCTTTTAAACTGTCGGAACGTATTTGTGACACGCCAAAAAAACCAATTAGTGCTATTTGGTGTGTGTGTGTGTGTGTGTGTGTGTGTGTGTGTGTGTGTGTGTGTGTGTGTGTGTGTGTGAAGGTGCAAGACAAAAAAAACATACAGTTGAAAGCCGGTTTTCTATTGGCTGGTGTTCCCGGTTGGCCCTAACGACCCCCTGCCACCAGGTAGCTGGAAAACATGGCGGATGACAGATTGACAGGGGAAGGGCACAGGGGGTCGACACAGGAAGAAAAAGAAGAAAAAAAACGTCCGTCGTTGCTGCTCTGAGGAAAAACAGCGGCTCGTAAAACGCCTGCATGTGATCATCAATAAAGCTGTCCAGGTGCTTAATTATCCCATTTCTCTTTCTGTTCATGTGACAACAATATAAGAATTACTATTCTGAAAACAAAACATGCTCTCCAGTCACAGCGCAAAACACATCATTTGTCAAAACGAACTGGAGGGCGAGTTACACATTTCATGTGAAAGAGGGATCTGGGGTGTTTTTTTTATCCGATGCGGTTAGTCACGATAAAGTAGATGAAGGCGAAAGATTCGACCCTTTGCACGTAGCTGTCGTCATTGGTATGTCGTAGATGAATATGATAATATTCTGAATACGTGAGGAGCAATCTGATGCATGAAAGATAGTCAACTTTACAAATGATTGGAGGTGATGAACAATACAATGTATGCCCATTTCAATGCATAACGCAAATACAGTGCATTGTAAATATTGGAATAATATGGTTGCAGGAAAAAGGCATACATCAGCACAAATGGAGCAGGGGTATAATAATGGAGCAGGGCCTTAAAAAAAGGCGTTTGGGATTAACTAATTGGAAAATCTTATCAAATAATGAAGACGGACGTTTTGAATGCAAATAACACATTAGAAGCATTTTTAACAATGTAAACAGATTCCTTAAATACCTAAATAATAAATATATAAAATGTGCGAAGTTTTGAAATGCATAAAGGTTATGAAAAGGTTATTTTTGGGGAGTTTTTCCTGATCCGATGTGAGGTCGTGTGTGTACAGCTTGTAAAGCCCTCTGAGGATAATTTGTAATTTGTGATATTGGGCTATACAAAATAAACTGAATTGAATTGAATAAAGAAGTGTTTCTGCAAATGTCCGGGTGGGTCATCGTCGTTACCGGGCACTTCATAAAATAGCTTTCCATCTGTCTGCAGTGATTACGGCTTTCTTTGTTTGGCAGTTGGAGGAATGGAGGAAAAGAGACTGTTTTGAAACCTGAACCGACCGGTTCTCACTCTGGGCTTTCATCCAACTCCGATGTGAGTCCATTCCCGTCATTATCAGACGCTCAGAGCGACGTGCAGACGGCACAATTAAGAGCAAAGGAAAAGCCTCCGCGTGTCCTTTTGGTGAGATTGAAGAGGCATTAAAATGTGTTATTGCTCATTATGTAATGATTTACTTATTAGTCAAAATTCTCTTTTTGGTCATCAAAACCTTGAGTTGTGCATCTGGGAGCAGATTTTATTTCATGAGCTTCTGATAATATATGTTTCTAAAGAGATTGCAATGTAGCTCTGGTATGAAGCCCTTTGTGCATGCAACAGCTGATCCAACAATGGTTTACAGTACAGGCATTGCATTGTTTAAGGTGGGTCAAATCAATTAGCAATTTGCTTATTACCATGTCTGTGTTTAGTCATTTAAAAAAATATATATCTCTAGAGTCCTGGACTCAACGTGCAAATGATCTCCAAACCGTTCTTTTTAAAAGAAAATAGTTGCTGGATTGATCCGTTATATGATGGGATGTCTGTATTTCTTCTTCTATTTGATCACAGCTGACTTCAATATTGGGTTTTATATGTTATCACTGTGAATATAAAGGAACACTGAGCACCAGTGCAAACGAAACTCCAAATATTTATGTTCATGATACATGCACACATTACATAGATCTCTGAACTCAATCCATTAGATTTAGATATACGTAAAAACGTAAAACTATATAAATATATTAGATTAGTGTAATATCTTAATACTGTTTACCATGCACTCTTTTACAGTTAAATATGTTTCGTTTTTTTTTAATTCTACCAACTTTGTCTTTTGTACCCAACACCTTTTTTTATGGATACATCCACGATAATCATACAGTTCTCATATTGCTTCCAGAGCCCCACATTCACATTTTGACCTCTTTGACCCCATATTGTCACTACAGGAAAAGGCACTGGCGCAATTATTTAACATGGATGTGCTAGTTCCAGTACCAACCATTAATACGTGTAATTAAACGCACCTGCTGCTGAACCTGCATCAATTAAAGTAATCTACTCCTTAACATTGATGGAAGAAAAGAGCGCAGTACACAAATCCTGCGTTGCGACACACGAGACACGTTGACTCTTCCTCTGAGGTTGTCGGGAGTCAAGAAAGTTTAATGAAAGTGATGTGAAAAGAAAGAAAAAACAAAGGTATTTCTCACCTTTGTTAGTCATTCTTGGAGAGTAAACCTGAACGCTAACATTCCTGGAGAATATCAATAAGTTTAGTCTCACAGGAGTGACGATGGAGTGGGATTATAGACTCAGGGAAAAGCCATTTGTAAACATTTGTAACACTTTAAGAACAATACAGCTTTGTCTATTATGAATGCTAACATAAACAGACCTTCACTAGTTTCCACACAGCAATTTCGACGACAGTAGAATACAGTGGAGTATTCGTATGATTATTGTTATATTCATAGGAGTCAGCAGACAAGATGTGCCTTGAATTAAAGAGGACAGTTCCAGGAAATGTTAAACCGGTTTTTATGATTGATGTCTATCGCTGTCTTATCAAGGACACGTCAACATATTTTTCTTTGTGCATTGTCTCCAGCAGAAATGTGTATTGCGATCCTGAAAACGTGTCCATCTTTTCTTTTTTTTTTTACTTTTGCATATTATCGCCACAGAAACTGTATTGTTGGCTTCATTGAATCTGTTTTATAAATCAATACATTTTAAAGCTGCATTAATTCAAACCTTCAAACAAACACACAGCAATGAGTCTTTATCTCGCAAAAAAAAAAAAGCGTCCTATTTAAATATCCAAATGGCTGTGCGTTTGGAGTATTTTCTATCAGGTATATCGTCACACTCTTTAATATTTATCTCCATAACGGCCCCGGGTGGATCCGCAAACAAAACATCTGGCTTTCAGATGCACCGACTGTACTTCTCCAGTCACTCTCTGTCATTTATGTTAGATATTGTGTGCTGGCTGTGGTTTTATGATCATTTATGTCGCCTTTTTATTAGATAGTTAATTGTAACCGTTTTGGACCTAAACAATATCTTATTAAATTGTGTACTGTACTTAACGCCACCCTCTTGTGTCACTTATGCTTGCAAAAAAAAAAGAAATTAAAAAAGCCAAAAACAAGATGGCGACAGCCAAAATGCAAAACCAATGTGTGACATCACAGTGACGACGTCCACTTCCTGTATTCAGACAAGAAGGGCCACACACAACAAAGTGCACTTCAGCAACAAGTTTCCCATAAAACATTAAAAGCATCGTGCAAAAGAACCACATAATAGATTGGAGAGTCATATGCAATTAAAAAGAATAGATCGTAAAAACAAGCTGAAATAGATATGCAGGTACACGAGAATAATAAGTGTCAATTTTCCCCTTAATATATTTTTTAAAACGGTCGCTTTTGTCACGAGTGAGCAGGATGCGAATATTACGCTGGGAAACTTTTTTTTTTTACGGAACAAGGTCAATGTTTCTGAATTCAGACGTCACATTTGCTTATATTTAAGCTTATATTTAAGCGTTGGTTTGAGGAAAAACATGTTTGACCTCAAATGAAGTTCAATGTAAACAGCGTGCACGATCACCCCTGTGATGACCCCTCCCTACCACTAGGGGTTTGTTTCAGACACATGCTGACATCACTGCTTACTGACTGCATGTTTTGTTTTGTTTAGTTCACGTCATCCTTTTCAATAAATGTGCTTATTTATTGCTTCTAACTCACCGCATTTACCATTTTTACATCGCAGCCTTTTAATCCGGGTCGTAACGATCGCAAATAAAAATAAAAAAAATAACTCGACAGCAGTTTGGGACACGAACACCAGATTCCTGGTTGAAAGTGTTTGTTTGACCCATCGACCCCATCCGTTGCCTCCCAGTACCTCCCCGGCCTGCGTGGGTTTTAACCCCAACCCGAAAGCTTGTATTTAAAACGTTTAATAACAACACATCGAGGCCCAACCCGTGGGGCTTGAACCTTCGACGGAGCAGCAGAATGATGTGTGGAATCGGGCGGTGATGTGAAAAGGGAGCGTGGGAGGGTCAGTATCAATATGAACACACTTAATGGAGCTCACAGGGAGCGGCCCTGTTAGCGGACTGCATTCGAGCTGCGCCTTCCAAAAAAAAAAAAGTTATCCTTCTTTTCTTTGCTCATACACTATTTGTGTTGAGCTGGCTGACCTCTTTACGGCTGTAACTCACTCTAACTCTTACGAAATACAGAGAGCACTCTGAGATTGCTTTACAAATTAAATGCATTCTTCTTCTTCTTATTATTAGAGGTGAATGTGTCGCGATGACGTTTCTTCGTGTATATTTTTGTTGCGATCAGCAGATATCCGACGAGAGAGCACACGGCGTACCTGAACACTGCAGGTTGATTCACAACATAGACTTGCAGGCGTAGAGCAACAACAACTTTCACCCTTCACATTTTTTTTTATCTGATATACATGTGCAGGTATTCTTGCAGGTTACATTGTGTGCTGTGCTCTGATAGGGTTCAGTGCACCGCCCGAAAAAAAACCCACCCTGAACCTGAACTGATCACACTCCAATCAAAGCCCGAGAAGTTATTCCGAGATGAGAAAGCATAATAATCACGCATTTAACGATAATTATAGTTTCTTCTTATTCATTATCTGACGCCACACCCTCGTGCGTTTTTTAATTTAGTTTAATCAGAAAGTTGACAGTCTTGACAGATTGCAGTTTACCACTGAGCTGAACCACTTTTTATTTAATTAGGTAAGTGAATAATGTAAAGTTTGCCTAAATTCTGAAGTATGATTGACATCGACAGGACAATGAGTTGATGAAGGATGGCCAATATTTCCTTTCCAAAAAGGGTTTGCCTAATTATGCCAATATACAGGACACTTAAGGTTGAGGCAATTATATATAAACGGGTGCTTGAAAACCCCGTAATGACTGGAAATAACAAAACTCAGCTAATTATGACAATTGGAAGCCCTATGCTGCATTCAAATGGTAAAGACGGGAACATCACCTTCACACAATGTGTCCCAACCACTTTGTCATCAGACAGCCAACCAAATCTCACATTTCCAGTTTCCACATTGATAATTACTTGGATCATTACGTTACCAGTGTGAACATACGTGCCCAAATAATGTACACGTTGAGGTCATAATGCACTTTACAACGCTGAATTTAACACCCACAGTGACACTGCCGTAGTTAAAAAGTCTCATTAGCTATTCTTACGCTTCTACTCATCTCTTAAAGATTAAATGACGAGCAGCGTCTGATGCATTTCAATGGTTTCTGATTTGTCTTTACAGTCGTAAACTCATAAATATTCTAAGTTGACTCCAATTGAACACAACTCCCTGCTCCCTGAACTTTTATGCAACCGCATATGTCCTCACAATCCTGCCACATGGTGTTTATATATTTTGGCCCAGCGGAAATGTACTTCTAGAACAGGTTGAGTTGGTCTGACGATGGCAATCTCAGCAGGAAGACGTTAGAGTAAACACCCCCTCTGACAGTTGCCCACACTGTTACACAGGTACGAGGGACAGGTGTGTGTGTGTGTGTGTGTGTGTGACAACACCGACCGGCTGCAGTGATTTCTACTTTCTTTGACTCCGGCGACGGGAACATCAGGTTGTTTCTTTCTGATCATCGGGACAATGCGATAATATGATCCATGCCTATACTCGCAATGGAAACACAGGTGAGGAACAATATTTTTAAATAGAATGTAGTTGCTCCAGGATTTTATTTAATTGATACTTTTGGTAATTAGTTGGTGTTGCATTTTCCATCTCCGCTCACTTCTGTTGTGTACATTTCTTTATTTAACATGCATTGAACACACTCTCTTCTTATTCATGTGCTGCAAAAAAAAAATACTCTGACAGCTAAAACTGGAAAAAGCTCAATTATATTTTTAATGGGACATAGATTCCAAGCATGAACTAATGTATACTCAGTGATTTTCACTGGAAACTATAGGGAATGAAAGAGAGCATTGATGCCATGGTTGAGTCTCATAGCAATGGTATGTTGTCTCAAGGGGACAGGGTGGAAAGTACAAACATGGGATAAAACCTTGATATATGATAAAGAATAAACCGTGTTTGTCAATCCTCAGTCAAGGTGATGTGACTTTAAACAGTGAGGCATTGTCACTGGAGAATGTCAGTTCTGGGGGCGTGTTTCGGCGAGTAGCGCTGTACATCATATTTGAGATTTTAAATGTGATATGAACATTTCAAAAATACCTAAATATTCAACATTAGTCCTGATAATCAGTGCAAGCGGAGGATAATATTTAGTGTTTTGTGCTTCTCAGACACACAAGGAAATGGCGCAGACAGAGATCCAACAGGAGAGAACCAAGAAGTCCGAGGAGCAGATGTCAGAGGAAAAATTCCTTATCGATCTCTACCGGTTCATGAAGAAGAGAGATACCCCAATAGAGAGAATCCCAAATCTGGGCTTCAAACAAAGTACGTGTTATATTGTTAATTTGATCCTATTTTGAGTCTCATTTTCTTTTTGTGCATTTTACTTGTTTTAATGCACAAAACAAATTATTAGTTTATTAATTTTAATTACTAACATGCTGTCGTTGTAAATTACAAATTAATTAAATTACAAATTAATTAAATGACAGTATTTTCCATCTTTGGGTGTACTGAATGAAGACTTTAATCACTGTTTTCTGATATGTTATAGAACAATGAATCAATCAATTGAGAAAATAACCTGCATAATATGTCACGAGTTTTACATTTTAATAATCACGTGTATTAAGTTTTGTGTATCTTTCCCTATTTTTTTTCAGTTGATCTATACATGATGTTCAAGATTGTCAAAGACTTCGGCGGCTACCAGCAGGTAATCAAATATTCCCAATTCAATTCATATTAGTAGCATTGTTAATATCATCACAGCATAAGGTTATTACATTTTGAAATTATTTTCATTCGTCAATAACACACAAAAAAATGTCCCTGCACTTTACCAGGTGACGGTCCAGCAGCTGTGGAAACAGGTGTACAACTCACTGGGAGGAAACCCTCGCAGCACCAGTGCAGCCACGTGCACCCGCAGACACTACGAGAAGTGAGTTCACCGACGCACGTGGTCTTGTCAGAGACGGTGAGTGATTTGTTTTCTTAAAGGATTAATCTAATCCGTGTTTTTATTTTTGCGCAGGCTTCTCCTGAGCTACGAATGCCACCTGACGGGCAAATTAGTGAACGTGTTCCCTCGTAATCAGCCGAAGCACTTCAACTACGTCAACTACAGCAAAGAGCACGAGGACGGCCAGCGGCCACAGAAACGCAAGCTGCCGATGATGCCCCTGATCCCGGTTGGTAGTGTTTCTCACTCAAACTTTAAGATACCCGTGACACGGCAGTGTTGCTCAACACTGCCGTGTCACGGTCCTCGGACTGATCCCATTATGATTCATTAGATATGTATTCTTCACCATAATAAGTAGTCAATAATTGCATCTCAAAGTGGCTGTTAACTGGTATGATGTGATTCCTTTATGATAATTAGCATTTTACTCTGGATCAGATCCAACATGGGAAAAAAAACATACTTGAAGTTCAGCCCTGTCTCAGTCACATGGTGGTGGGCCCAACATGTGTAAAAAGTAGAGGTTGGCGGCACGAAAACGATGGCCATGGAAAGTTGATTAGTATCCTTTCGTGGAGGACTCATCATCCTCATGAAATTGACAACTTGTAGTTTTTAAAGTTTGGGTTTTGTAAAATGTAATGTGGTCATTGGTGCACTTGAGAGGTGCTGGAGGTCAAATGTAGTTATCTATGAACAGAGACCTGGCAAGCCGTTTTCCTAATGCCGTTTTTTATTGCGAAGCTAAGTCCTGACAAAGAAGGGGAATACGGATATTTCAAAAAATGTTTACCTGTTCCTTCAACTACTGACTGGCCCCTGATCTCTCCACCAGAACCCTCAGAACTTACAGCCAGAGATACGCAATATCGTCTTCCCGCCGTCGCCCCTCTACGCTCACTACTTTCACCCGGGTCATTCAGTTCTGCCCCCCAATGTACCGACCTCCTCCTCAGTATTGACACCGCATTGCCCCCCTCCCCCCGAACCCTGGTTCCTTTTCCCTCCATCTCATCTACACCCAACCGACGGGGCAAAGGAGCCCCTGGAGAATTTGCGCAACCTGGCGGAACGGTACAAGACTGGATTGACTGAGCCTTTGAACCTCAGCACCAAATCGTCGCGGCAGGAATCCAACGGCATCCCCGCCTCGTCGTTCACCCCACCTTCATCCAGCAGGAGCCCAAAGTTTTTGAATAAACCCTCCCCTCTGTACACTCCCCATCTGGTGGTGAGAGATGATGGGTGTGAGACACAAGACGGCGAAGCAGGTTCAGGAGACGCGTCGTATTCGCATCCCGTGAAAGCCAATGAGGCGTATGTCATCGACGTCGACGCCATACCGGCCTCTAGCAGCCCCTCTTGTGCTTCCACACTGAGAACAGACGAAGGCGCCACCACAATGCAGCGGAAACCCGGCTCTCCGAGAACAGACTTAAGTGTCCGGGCGAGAGAAGAAAGAGAGGGGAGTCCGGATGTAAGGGAGGTCAGCTTCAGCCACCTACTGCCCAGCCTCTCTCGAGACAACGAAGGCCAGATGGAAATTGAGGTACCGCTGTCTGTCTTCAACAACTGGCTCCGGCAGTGCGGGTCCTCGGCCGCGATGTTCGGGGCGAAGCAGCTCGGCACTCTTCCTCCGCAGGACGTTGAACACAGACATCCTTGTGAGCCAGACTTCCTCCCCACCAACCTGACATTTCACACGAACCCCCGCCACCAGAGCTCCGCCTTCAGTGAGGACCTGAGGATGCTGACGCGAAACCATTTGCCGAGCCCATTGCCGGCCAGCCACGCCGCTGTGAATCGCCTCGACGACGGCCACAATCATTTCACCAACTATAAACCTTTGCCTTCGAGCGGTATTCTGAAAAATGCAGTCAGCCAAGACACCTATCCGTTTGATAACAATAACTGCAAACCCCTTCATTTCTGGGACGTCTACGATAGAGAGACCCAGGCCTCTCGCATCCCAGTGAACATTGACTCCAGTCCCCGCAGAGTTCAGCAAGACATTGCAGTCTCAGCACCATACGATGAAGACACAGGCTCGAGAGGGAAGGAGGGGTCGGACTCGGGACCCTCGGCGGTGCTGATGTTGAACTCCAGTTCCTCTTCTCTGTTGCACCTCACCACGGAGGAAGTGATGAAGCTGAAGAAAATCATCTCGAGTTCCTCGTGAAGAAAAGTTCAGATAATTACACTCCCAACACCACATTCAAGCTGAGCCACGATACATTGCCCTTCCACAGACGGTATCTCACTGAAATTCTGTTTGCTATATATTAGCTTTTACTTGTTCATATGCAAGCGTGAAATAAGAAAGAAATTATAATCTGATGAATAATAGTTAATAATAGTTAACTGTTGAGCTTTTTTTCTGTCCTGAATATTACTTGTATAATACATTTAATACTTTAATTATTATGTAAAATTGAATAAATTCAAATATATAAAACTGAAATTCCATGGCTGATTTGTCGAATGTGGGATCCTGTCGTCCTTCCGTTGTATAAGGTGTTTATACATAACTTTAATCAAATAATTGCTTTTAATGAGTTTCAATCTTGTAAGTTGCATAATACAGAAGAGGCGTGTGAAGCACAAAAGCCATTCATTGCTGCACTTGTATGCCTTCATAGAAAGAAATACTAATTATACCTTGTCAAGAGGTAATGGCCTCGAGCTTTATTTAGGGAGAGGTTTCTGTAAAGGTTATGTGTTCCTTCAAACAACATATAGATAGGTAGATAGATAGATATATACTTTATTCATGGGGAAAATGTGTTGCTTCCTGTATCCAATAGAATACATGGTACACATTTTTTCTTTTCTTTGGGAAGAGAGCCTTCTGACGCTTTGGCCTTTCTCACAAACATATTTACAGTAAGAGTAGAAGAACCAGATAACCTGTGATGCTTTGCGAAGCTTTCTTTGTATTTGTTTGTCATACCTGCGAGTTCAGCCCATTGTGTTATTGGAATCATTTCTATTTTTGAATTCAATACATATGTGAACCATGATCATGGAAATATACACTCCCATCATTGTATCTATAGGCACTAAGTATTGCCTACAAATTGCTCATCACAAGAGCCCTGTTAAAACTAGTATGATGCCTTACCATTTATTTTAAAGGGAAAGGCATTAAGGGAGAAGCCCCATTGAGCGAGTCCCCTCTTTACAAGTTCATTTTTTTGTTTTGTTCCCCTTTTTACCCGGCTTGTTGTTGCTTTAAATGTATCACCGCGGTGTCAGAAGTAAAGATGCCAGAGTGAACCTGTTGAGGCAAGTATTGTATACTGAGTTACACAAGTCAATGAGAAAAATATACATCCGGCCTTTATTTACGTCGACAAAGCCCTCAGGCTTTTAGCAAATATTGTCGAGCAAAAAGGAGAAGAGCCATAGGTGTTGAATTCCATTGGAATTCCTGCATTTCAAAGATATATATATATATATATATATATATATATATATATATATATATATATATATATATATATCTTTATTCCTGCACTTCAAAGATATATATATATATATACATATATCTTTATCTATATATATATATATATATATATATATATATATATATATATATATATATATATATATATATTTGAAGTGCAGGAATTCCAATATAGTAACATTCCTAAACACAACCAGACATTGTGCTTGAAATACAATTATTAAAACCGTCAGTTATTCTCTGAACATTTCCGTTTATCGATTTATTAGGAATTTTAAACACACAAGACAATAGAGTTTAGTACAGTTTTAAAATGTTAAATAAAGGCAATGTTAAATGCTAAATAAAGGCGAAATACATTGATTGGATTCTGAGCGCTGAGTGTGTTGTCGGACTATTGGCATGCCGGACATACTGTGGCACTAAATGCGTCAAATTATACACCATAACTTAGTACTACGAGCAGAATAGCATCCAACCGTAGAATATTTAGGAACTGATTATTGCATTTTATTTCTAATTAAACTATGCTCTTGTAAAATGGTGTCTAATTGTGTATTCGGATCGTCTGCTTGGTTTCTAATTTGATAATAATTTGGTATAATCGTGTCCAAGTAGAGTATACTTTGGGTTAGTTTTTGATTACATGCGAGTGTATAATTTCTAATTAAGTTAAGTTGAGTTGGTTTACTTTTTAAATGTGATACAAAGTACATCTTATAACATAATAAGACGTATTTTGTATCAAATTAAAAAGTAAACAAATTATTATTTGAGAACAGTGAAATAAACTGTGACTGAAATCACAGTGTATTTTGAAAGTGTTCAAACCTTTCAAAACTTTTCTGCATTTGTGATGTTGAAAACTCAAACTTCAGCATATTGAACTTGATTTATAGATTTTGCTTTTTAAATACGCCTGATTTACTGAACTAGTTTTATAGGAGGTATCTGTGTGTCATAAGATCGTCAACATCGTGTGATGCATGACTAGCAAGAATGCCAAACTGCTGCTGTGGGTTCAATACGCAAGCCTGTTTATGAAAGAAGACACCAGTTTAATTGTTCATAATTTATTTTTTTATAGTGATATTGGTGTGAGCAAACTCCAACTGAAATCATGAAATACTCGTATTGATGCGTGGCTACAGCGCTTGTCCCGACATGACTGCTCAATTATCAGAGAGAAAGCAGGTTGTTTGGTTCAGAACTGATTTATGGTCAACTGAATTATTCGTAGGTCTCTCTTTACGTGAACAAAATCGACAGCGTTGCTAGACGATGGTCCAGTAAAGGCTTTTCTGCATTTACAGTCAGTTTTTGGGGCTTGCTATTTCAGACACACTTTTTAATACTTCTCATTTTCTATTCATGAATATTGGCGGGTAAACAGAAATAATGAAAGAAAACAATCTGACATAAACAGTAAGCTTGTTCCCTGCAGATTTTGAAACCATTTTTCATGCCCCATCCGTCCGTTTCCTAGACCACGGACGAATAAAATCGCTCCTCCACTGCGACTTTGGAAGGGTCATCAATAACTGTAGAAAAAAAGAGAAACACAGAAAACGGTAGTGGAATGTTGTTCTTAAATAGCATCAAATAAGGCTGTATCGCTTCCAGTCGGTTTCAGTTTGTAATTGTATTCAAGAAGAGCCGGTATAACCAAAAGAGATTGTTTCCTCGCACGGTCACACGCAA
This sequence comes from Cyclopterus lumpus, assembly GCF_009769545.1. Classification (NCBI taxonomy): domain Eukaryota; kingdom Metazoa; phylum Chordata; class Actinopteri; order Perciformes; family Cyclopteridae; genus Cyclopterus; species Cyclopterus lumpus. Next base: position 5,516,472 of record NC_046977.1, on the reverse strand, counting down.
CTTGACATTTAGAATGATAAATAACTGTTAAAACCGCAGGTGGAGCTGCAAGGTTGCCAATCCTCTATGTTGGTGCGAATATGGGGTTGTCTTTTTACATACCAGAATGTCTTTTTTGACAGATCACTTTGACAAGTTCATCATCATACTGGCACAGCGTAGTGCCAAGTTAACATTACGTGGCGCTTTTATAACTTCTTCATTATGATGTGACATAACCAGGCTGCTTGTGATCTCAAAAAATTATCATAAACACCATAATAGGTTATAATTAACACAACACTTATCACTGCAGGGTACATTTCAAGGCTTAATTATTGATTCATCACTGGTTGCAAATCTTTTTTTTTCTTTAATTCAAGGAAATGAGAACGATATAATGATATATATATATATATATATATATATATATGTATATATATATATATATATATATATATATGTATATATATGTATATATATATATATATGTATATATATATATATATATATATATATCAAACTCCTGTAGTGTGGGTCAAACTCTAACCTGTGGCAGTTAGAGAATCAGCAGTGACTCATCGTCTATTCATTTCAAAACAAAAGGCAATTGTACTACCGACTAGTTTTCTAACCTACTTCAAGTATACTGTAATATGACTGTGCGCACAATACAGTGAGAAAAGCACAAACAACATTCCAGATTGCAGGATGCGTGGCTACAGCGAAATCTTTTTCATCTTCTTAGCTTGTTACTTAGTAAATACAGAGTACTCTGTTCTCCTGGACGTCTGGACTGTGCACAAACAAGCCACGCGAACAATAACAACTGTGACATCCGACACCCAGGTGCATTACGTGCAGACTTACACTTGTAACTTTTGAGTGTTTTGAGTCAATGCCGTCATTGTCTGGTGACGTGGCCCACATTGTATAAAAGAACCATAATGTGTTTAAGTCAAAGAGGTATTGTTCTTGCTTGATTAATAATAATGTGTTATAATGGTATGCTTTTGTCAGGTTAGCATAACACATAGCAGGTGTAATTTGTGTCTGGGAAATGTCCGGGTGTCTGCTTCTCAAGAATAGATACCCGCCTTGTATCAACACTCGCGGTATAGTCCCACGAGAAAAATGGACTTGCATGGCCCAGTCCTGTGAGAAGAGAGGAGGCGATGGAATTAACCCCCTCCTTGATGGTTCAGTGCCAATCAGAAGTTGGGATGATGCATACGAACCTGTGATGAAATCTGTATATGTAAGGGCCGAACTTCCAGTTCTAAAGGAGAAGAGTTCTTGTCCCCTCAACCTGTGTGTTGGTGGAAGGACTCCCCTGTGATTGCAATGACAGCGCTTGTACTTTGCTTGTGACCAGAGAATAAATCTACCAGAACGAGAGAAGTTGTTGTCTGAATTCTTCTCGAAAAGGCTCTACCAGGCATCCAAATTTTTACGCACGCTTTCACGGTGATGTCCTGTGTTACGTCGACGCCGACGTCATTGTTTGTTATTGCTTTTTTCCACGAGTGAACAAACTTACCAAACAAGACATGATAATATGTCATTAAAATGCATAAAGCTTGTACTAGCTGAGAGCTCTATAATAAGAAATAAAAACGAAAATGTGGCACCTATAAGATCTGAAGAACCTCAAAGAACTGCGAGGTGTTTACTAAGAATTCATCTGTCGCAGATCCATCTACTTTTGTTGACATCACATGCAATGTTGACGGAAAGAGATGCAATGCAAATTAAGGTGTCCTGGGAACCATGTGAGTGGCAGAGGGTAATACCTTTCCTTGTAGTATGAAGAGAGCAAAGTGCGGATCTCGACGGATAAATCCGGAACCACAAGACCCTCTCCGGGAGAGGAGGGTGTTACTGAAAAAGACAAGGAAGAAAGAAAGGAGTCACTTATATTTTCCTTTTTAAAGCTATAAAAATAAATAAAAAATCACTCATGTTTTAAACACCTGCCTTTTTAACTGGCAACATTCTTTTCTGGTTTCATAAAGGGAAACTTCCTATTCGATTTTATATTTGTTTTTCTTGCAGCCTGTTTGTTATTTATTGGAATTCTATTTAAAACAAAAAAATTCAACATTCACCGACGTCGGTTGCTATTACGGAGCATAGTTGTCATTTGTTCCGATGTGCATGACTGAGGTTTGTTTGTCAGCTGATGGTGCCAACAATGCCCTCATTGTCCCAGGTGTTTGTTGAGCGGCATCATTTATCTTTTAGATCTTGTTATTTTCTCAAACGCGTTTGTCGGCTTTTAGGTAGGCGTCAATTCAACTTTCTAAACAAGAGAGCACATGGTGCGAAAATAAGACAATTCGTTCCGTGTGACGATTTCTTTGGAAACACAGAGAGACAGAACTGGATGTGTAAGTAGGCCACATTTCTTGGCACATTTCCCCGAGGCAGCCATTAGTTTCACTTCTTGTAAATCAATGGAAATGGACATAGAAATCAATCGTCAGACTCCTCAAACTTGGCAATAATAAAATTAATCGCGTGACTGCTTGTATGTGAAAGTGTTTGTATCACAATCCGTCAATTCAGAAATTCCCTCCCACATCATTGTTTTTTTAAAGCCTGTTTTTTTTTTTTTGGCAAGTGCCAGCAGTTCCACAGCATAGTACCTGCCCCAAAAACAAACAAAGCAGACAAAGTTAGTGACTCCCTGGGGAACAGAGTGGAGCATTTAGCCGCTGAGGAGATAGAGATTTCCCTCAAAGGTTAGTGGTGGCGAAAACATTCTTTAAAGTAATGGGAATATGGGAGATTCTAGTGTCTGCTCACATATTTTAATACATAACAAAATGCAGGACTGGAATTGTAGTGTGTGTCTGTTTGTGTCACACTACCTATTTCATGGTAAAGCGATCCCTGCTTCACTGGAATGACTTTCTTGGAGCTCTGCGATTCAATCTTCATGAGTTGATCACAACACTGCTTCCACTGGCCTGCAACAAACAGCATGATAACAAAAAAGCTTCAGTCAGTAAACTTTAGTATCAGCTTATATCTCGATGCAATCAAGCCTTCAGTGAAGTCATTTGGACTCATGGTATAATGCACTTATTGTAAGTCGCTTTGGATAAAAGCGTCAGCTAAATGACATGTAATGTAATGTAATATAATGTTAACAAGTTGGCAGTGTCTCAATATACATTCTGGCTCCAGACAAAGAATGGGATAACATCTGCAAAGGGCTATATACATTGCCAAACCTGTTATACCACACACTAGGCAGCCCTAGGCATTAATAACGTGAGCAATGTGTACATGCCATACTACTGTATTCCGCATTCAGATATAATTGTTGAGGAACTAATTCTTTGAAATTGTCTTCATATGCTTTTCTGGTGTTTTTGAATCACATTTGAATATGTGTTACAAGTCACACGGCTCAAGTCTTCTCATATCAATGATGATGAGAACAAACCAAAGCTCCCATACAGCCAAGAAATAACCCTTTTGGTTGAAACCGAATGACTGCGTTTGTAAATGCCTCTCTGTACTGAGACAGTTTGAATTTGGGATATACAGATCATTTCTTTCCAGAGTGAAATGATAAATGTGAGGCAGTTGAACGGTAAACAAAAGATTGCTGACAAACAAACAGACCTTGTTCAAACCAAAGTCTGGCAAACATCACACATTCACAAATTATTATTCACAATATGGCTTTGAAAAGGATTTTGATACAATTGCTCCCTCCAAACACTTCCTCATTAAAGAGGAGTTGTTCCATGATCTTAATATCCTGAAACACACTGGCATAAAGCAGTAGGTACAGAGGCGGTAATACCCTTACGGTAATACGGTAATACCCTTGGTTCTGGTTTTCTTGAGACTTGGAGAAAAGAGAGAAATGCTCACTTTCTTTGCGCCTGCGAAGACGTGACGTAAATGCCAAAGTATTCCACAACGTAAAGATTCACGGACAAAGAAAGAAGGGGTTGAACAAGAGAGAAACATTTTTCAAGCCCCAAGCCACAAGTTCTGACTGGCGAAAAGCAGAGCCATTACTCAAGACCTCAGGCAAGGAATTTAAACATAACGGAGGGACACCGTCTTCTGGATTTGATATGCCATCAAATGTAATGTGTGTGTGTGTATGTGTGTGTTGTCACTACGGCATAAAATGTGGTCCACAAAGGCGGTTTTGAGTAGTTATTGGCCCCCGTTGTGGCCCCCTGGCCTTTTCTTGTATTTGACTCTTCTCATAGCTTCTAATTCTAAACAAAATAGGCTTTTGCTTATTTCATCAATTCATTTTCTGATGTACATCTTTATTACAACGTGTGTGCGAGTTGTACCTGATGTGTGAGTATATGTGTCAGCGCTTTATAAAACCAGAAAAGTGCATCATTAGAGCCAGGCTCACCTGGCGGAGAGCCTGGAATAACACGGATGTCAAGTTTGATTGAACAAATACGAGCCACAAATATTGAATCCCCCGTCTAGACCACAAGCGGATCAGAGCGTTTATGCTTTAAGTCTATGTTGTGTAATTGTGAGGTTGAAGCCCAATTAAAAGGCACTATTATAAATATATTTATCTACACTTCGTGGGCAAACTGTAAGCTTCACGGCCACCGGACCACTTCATCGATGAGCTCTCGCTCTACAACGGTCTGCCCTGACTGCAGCCACCGTCTCTCTCGCTCAACCACACACACTACCCTGTTGAATTTTAAATATTGAAATAGGTTTTACAAAAATTAATCAACCCCAAAACACGAGGTCCTTGAGCATGCAATAAATAAATAAATGATGGCAAAGAAAACTTTGCTCTGATTTGTCGAGTAGTAGGCGAGATTGGCCGTGGGTGGACGGAGAGACATAACACACACACGCGCACACACACACACACATACATACACACACGCATGCACACACACACACACACACACACACACACAAAGAATGTCTCCTCAGAAGTACACCCGGCAGAGAAAACAATGGCCATATAGAGATGGAGGGGTAGTTAGAATACATATCAATGTATTATAAATCCATGGCAGGCATCTGTTTACCGAAGAACAAAAAAGAAAAACCTACTGAACAAACCCACCCATCACCAATTGGCAGACGTGGAGCATTCAGATACGTCCCTCTGATTGGTGGAAACCACAAAAGAGCTGAGGCGCATTGTGCCCAGAAATAGCATTCAAGGAAAGTGTAAAGGCGTTGTGCGTCTGTCGGATGTGTAAATAAGAAACTGAATGCTAACAAATGTTCCACATTAGCAATAGAGCCAGTCGGGGACTCTATCAGTCACATAGAAGTATTGGCTAATATGTAAAGCTGCTCTTTATCACACCAACATGGTATAAAATAAAATAAAAAATAAAAATTAATTTAATTTAAAAAACAAAAAAAAAGTGTTATTTGATCCAGACTTCTCAGGTATTAATTAACCACTTTTTGAAATCAAGTATGTGGCAAAAGTACACATTAAATGAGACCACGGCCACATCGTCTCATGGTGGTGCTTGGAGGCAACTTACTGCTTGAATGTACATGAAAAAAAAAAATTACTAAGATTGGGAATGTTTTCAATACAAAAACTAGACTCTGTAAAGTACTGACTGACCTATAGATGGACTACAAATACATACATATATAGGATGAGGAAGTACTGACAAATAAAGACAAATAAACAAGAAATATTTTCTTTATGACTCACAGTTAATCAAATGACATGTTCCCTGTTGTTCCCTGATGCCATAAATGTGTCAGAAAAGAATGCCGTCTCGCAGGTATAAACAGGCGTATACCTTAAAATAAACTTGCGCATCCTGATAATGATGATGATAAAGAGCCCCTGTAATCATTTCCATGTCAAGACACTTGGCAGAGTCAAGACTGTAATCGAGTGCAGTATGACGAAAAGTCTCCAGTCCACATTCAATGCTCCCAACCAAGAAATAGTCTGACACGGAAACAAAAAGCACTTATTAATAAGCTCAAACCGTGTTCAAACTGGGGGAATTAATCATACGGTTTTAGTATGCGTGATACAGACCAGAGAGGTTATGTCTCAGCCAGAGCTGCGGGACCAGACGCCACTAAAAGCAGCATCGGGAGGAAGCTAAACTAGGATATCACGCTATTCTGCCACCCAATACGCTCCTGGCACAATCCAGGCTACGGCTGTTGCGCCCACAGGTTTCAAAGGAAATTAAAGCTGCGAGCAGCATTGATCGGGCCCTCGACAATTCACGCACGTCGAGGGTACTTGCTGGACGCCGGTTCGCGCGGCCGAGTGTCTGCGACCGTTGGACCAAGCGTCCACGAGTTAGAGGTTTTTTTGTGTGATGGAAAAGCATCTTCAATTCATAAATGTTAATCACTAAGGATTTTAGACCACTGACCACATTTGAAGCCTATTTGCCTAAGAGGAATGGGCTAAATGATGAAAAGAATCACACAGAAATCAAAATGGCCGACTTCCGGTATAGTTTGGAGCATGGTCCCAAGAGACTTTCTTTTTCGTTTACATGTGTTACATATGCCTACCAAGTTTTAGACATGTAGGCCAAACGTAGCACTGGGGCTGCTTAAATTAATATTTGTAGGGGGCGCTATGACTAGAATTCAAATTAACATATGGATGTCTTCCGGGTAAGTATGTCATGACATATGAGAAATATGGAGCAGATTACATAATGTATGGTCAAGTTAAAACAACTTCCATTTTCATGGCGAATGGTGTTCTTTGCCGTTGCGGCCTCGCACAACGTTTTATATTTTTTAAATCCTTTGATAACTTTTCACTACTAAGGTGTCAAGATCACACTGCCCGACTTTGGAATGAATCGGGTTTAATCTCTAGGAGGAGTTCGCTGTTTTACAACTCCCCAAAACGTGAAGAAAAGGCTTAAAATGTGCTACTAGGTGGCACTATGACTTGAATTCAAAATTAACATATGGATGTCTTCAGGGTCAGTATGTCATGCCATATGAGAAATATGGAGCGATTGACTGCAGCGCCCCCTAATGTTCAAATATTATGAAAAAATCAGAGTAGGTTAAGGGATACAATGTGAACACATGCTAGCAATTTGGTGAGGATAGACCAAGTCATTTGGAAGTTATGGGTCTTTAAATATTAGGCCACACCCCTTAGATGTTAATTGGCCCATATCTTCTGAACGCAATGAGATATCAACAATATTTTCATAAGTTCGGATGATATTTAACCAATAATGAACCACAGAACTTTTCGTGAAAATCGGACCAAGGGTTTAGAATAAAATGGAAAAAACGTGTTTTTTACAAAATTCAAAAAGGCGAAAAATCGGATATGGCGCATTTGATGGTCCCCTTGAACATATTTGTAGAGCTGGTCCAAGTAGACATGTGTACCAAATTTCAATTTAATCGGCCATTGCTGAAAAAAAGTATTAACTTTTCCAACACAAGCGGGCGCCACCGAGCAAATTTTTTCGACTTTTTCCCGACCCCAATCAGATAAGTATTTTCACCGATTCTGATATGTGTGGACATTTTGAAGTATGCAACTTTAGGCCATGACCCTCTTTTCCCCTTTTGCCAGCATAAGAAGAAGAAGAAGAAGAAGAAGAAACATTTGAATAACAATAGGTCCTCGACCGACTTCGTCGGGTCTCGGGCCCTAATAATAATAAGAAACATTCGAATAACAATAGGTCCTCGACCGACTTCGTCGGGTCTCGGGCCCTAATATTAATAATAAACATTCGAATAACAATAGGTCCTCGACCGACTACGTCGGGTCTCAGGCCCTAATAATAATAAGAAACATTCGAATAACAATAGGTCCTCGACCGACTTCGGCCGGTCTCGGGCCCTAATATTAATAATAAACATTCGAATAACAATAGGTCCTCGACCGACTACGTCGGGTCTCAGGCCCTAATAATAATAAGAAACATTCGAATAACAATAGGTCCTCGACCGACTTCGGCCGGTCTCGGGCCCTAATTATGATAGAATCAGGCCACGAACCAAGAATAGAAATAGACACTGAAGAAAACATTGTTCTTGGCCGGTGGCCTGAATTCCAAATCTTTCGCTCGGGTTCATTGTGTTCACTACAGTTCAGTTGTGTTGTTCAAGGCCTCACTCATGTTGTAGACGTGTTGACTGATGGCATCGGCCCATCGCTGCATGTCTTCATGTGCATGCATGCTCAGCAAATAGGTCACATCCTCTCCTTGACGCCTTGTGCTGATATTTATAATTTGGCAATGGACCAGATCGCTCTCTGACATGCAGACGGTATCCTGACATGGGAAAAAAGAAACACACACTTGCTATATTTATAATGAAATAATGACAAATTATTCTGGTGATGTGGTAGGAATATTCTTTGATGCACATGGTGAATTACAAAAGGTGCCATCTTTTAACATTGACGAAGTAATTAAACAGCTTTAACTGCAGTTTGACATGAATGACAAAAACTAACTTTTACATGCATATGGCTGCCGTGAGAGTACATTTGTACATGACCCTTCAATACAGATTGATTGCCTAAAAACATTAGTGCAGGGACACAAGCCAGAAAGGAGACAAAAGAAAAAATGTCTTTACAATGTTGTGATGTCGACTCTGTAACTCGTGTCTGTAGCAGTAGACTGTATACGTGTGATGGAATAGAGTAGAAATACAAAGTAGCATAGAATGAAAGTACTTTTGACATGTAAAAACTGTAGTACAATACTTCAGTAAATGTACTTTCCACTATTTAAAACGTTAAAAGCTATTTCCAATCCTAAAATATACACAATTAAAGCTGGTTTCCTCTCTTTTTTCATTAATTCAGTGCACTCTGTGAGCCTCGGCATGTTATTGTAATCAACATGGGAAATCATGTAAATTAATCCATCTATTTATTCACTCATCCGGAACCAACCTTTTGGATGGGCACGACGAGTAACGGCTCATCCTCAGACTCTTGGTCTTCTTGATTCTGATAGCAGAGAAGACTTTGGCCCCTGAGGACGCCGTAGACATTTTCACAGCGATTAAGGTCGTCTGCGAGCTAAAAGAGAGAAGGGAACAGTTTGATACGGTGTTTTCTGATCAGAATCAGCTTTATTGGCCATGTATGTGTGCACATAGAAGAAGACACACACACACGAAAAAGACAACACAACAGGTAAGCATAATATAAAAAACAGCAACAATGACAATACATTGGGGATAGAATATCAAAAGAATCCACAAGGCCGGACAATATATTAAAAGAAAGTCACCTTAACCTCGAACCGGCCACTTATGATGGGATGCATCATGCACAGGGGCTGAGCTACTAGGCGGCAGCACATATTGCCATACAGAGGCAACCAGAATGGATTATCCTCTGGAAGAAATGAAAAAACAAACAAGGGGATTATGATTCACTTTCAGGGGGGAGAGGAGGAGACAAGAAGAAGAAAAAAGAAGAGAGGATTTGTAACTCGCCTGTTGCTGCTAGAGACCAATCGTGCGTCTTGAAACCTTCCCGGACGTGTTCGATTCTCAGTGTGGTGTGAGCCAGCAGGTTATACTTGGGCCCCCTTACACAGACAGAAAAGCATTGGGCATAATCAAAGTGACACTCGCTTCCAGAATACATCCCCTAAGAGAGTGCGCGTTGCGGGGACAATCGTCATCCTCACAGTGCTGACAGGTCCGGAGATAAAGGGGGCGACGCACTTCCAGGTGCCGCATTTCCTCCACTGGAGCCACAAACAGCTGCGAACTCGAATGCAGCGCGGATCTTTTTCCCAGAGGAGCATCCCACTGAGCCCCCCAGGCAGCTCACTCTCCTGGGTCCTAGAGCACCCGGGGAGAACTCCTCCGCCGCGCAGCTGCTGTACAGCTCCACGCGCAGCTGGAAGCTCGGACCGACCTCCGTGCTGCGTCGACACGTGGACACACGGGTCAAATGGGATTAGGGAACAAGTGAACCTCTTGAAAATAACTGTCCCAACAAGTGGCTTACAATATGGTGGTGCCTTCAAAACAAATGTCAGTTAAGGTCCTGTCCACCATCACCAGATCAGTGTCATGGATCTCTGTGCCACACTGGAGCAGGCAGAACACGGCGCACCGCTGCAGCTCTGCAAGAAACAACAACAACTTAAACTAATTCTAAAGGTCTTGATGTATACTGTATGTATTTCCTCTAATGCAGGTATTTTCGGTGCATGTGTTATGCTGAGGTCATCAGCTTTGTTCATTCCGATTTGTGTTCCCTTGACAACGAGATCCTGACTTACCTCCTTTGTTTTTGAAGTACTCTGAGTCTTTCCACATCAGAGGGATTCGCAGGTCTACAGAGTGAACACGATGAAAGTTAGGTTGTACGTTTTTGAATTCGTGGCAAGATATTTAGATTGTACACACACCTGAGAGGGATATTCTTCCCAAACATGGCACAACATCTTCAGATGGCCTGCAGTAAAATAAATAGATTTACACAATCCACACATACATGCATGCTGTACAGTGATGCACAGTAGCACTTATGCAAGCCAGTAAAAACACAGCACAAAGGACAGAGGAGAAACAACAACTCTGTTATGCAACCTCATCAAAACGGAAGACTTCACTAACATAACATTTGTATTCTACTATATGCAGTCAATTACATGCTGGTAAATTCATTATGAATTTGTGTAATGTTAAGTTCACATTTACTTTATGAACACATTCATTAATCAGGTAAATCCACACATGGAAACAAAAGCTGAGACTCGAAAGGATTGAAAAAGTGAACTTGTCTGACCTCTAGTGGCAGGTAGGAGGCATGGCAATGTCCACAGAAACGCTTGTGCTCTGCAATACGACTGCATACCAGTCTTGAATCCCTCTGCACTGATGGCAGATCTCTTATCTGTCTATTTATCCACACATTCAACATATCCTTGCACTCCATCTGACCTGCGTCCCACTCTCTGGAGGACCTGAGCGTTCCTCATCTTCTGGAGTTGGCTGAGCAGGGCCAGGATGCGGGCCGTGCAGGTGAGCAGGCTCTTGGAGGCCTCCAGGGCCTGCTCTCTCCTGGAGCAAGCTGCCAGGAGCTTGCTGGCCCCCTCCCGCATTCGCACCTCCCTCTCAATCTGCTTTAGCACCTCTTCGTCCTGTCAGAGATACAGTAAGTGTACGGGGGGGCGATCAATATCAATATTCCCATTATTTTGACTAAAAACAACTTGGAATGTCTGTAGGCCGGCCCTGAGAATGATCTGACGTCCATGAACACAAGAGTCAGACTGAAATCTCTCAACAACTATTGGATGGATTGCCCCGCAGCTGAGTACAGACTTCATGGTCCCCAGAGGACGAAGCTTAATTAATTTGTTTTTTTCATTTAACACAACCGGCAGGTCTTCATTCATCCATTGAAATAGCTCAACATCTCGATGGATGTAATGCTAAATTGTTATGGTTCCCTTTCAACGTATCCTATAGATTGAACCCTTGAACTTCCCCATGTTGCATTGACAGCTGTTGGATGGACTGGCCAATGAAATGTGGTACAAACATTCATATTTGCCCAGGGATGATTTTTAATCACTTTGGAGCCCTCCTGACATACCATCATTAGCTCAAAAAACGTATACCTTGTCCAATACTTTGGTTTACGACCGAACATCTGCCAGACTAATTACGTTTCCCATCAGCCTCGGCCGTACTCTGTGAGCATGTTAGCATGCAGACGTAACCGTTTAGCCCAAAGCACCGCGGTGCCCAGGCGCAGCCTTGCGTTGGCGCCGCTGGCCGGGTGTAGACCACTTATTTAATGAGTCACGATGTGAGTTACGAGTGTGATTAGTAATTCCAATTCCAAGCTGTTACACAGACAGTAGCACACATAACCGCCACAGTAATACGGGGTTAAAACCACTGTTGACAGCCTTGTAACTTTCAAAACACACTGACCGGGGGCCCGTTACGTAAGAACCCCGAGCCCACGGGGGCCACGGTGGTAAACTAGTGCGTCGCGATAATCCCTGGATGTCGTCCAGCTGTCAGAGCCCCGAGACTTAACTCACTCCAGGTGAACAATGACGAGGCGCATGTACAATAAACTGTAATAACCCTTTGTCTCTGTTGGCAACAACAGATGTAGTTATTATTTTAAATTGGTGGGGGAAAAAAAATCATTGAATCATTTCTTAAATGTATTTTACAGGATGTCATGATGATTAAGAGCCTGTAGAAATAGCTATATGTGTTATTAGCCGTACACTTACAGACAAGGTGGTGCTCTGAATGAACGTGTCAGTGAGTTGATGCACCTTCAGGTGATTTTATGGCAATGGTTGTTGCATAATCCAGGCAGGTTTTCTGAGCCTAAACTAATAAATTGTGATTTTATTAAACTGAAATGTTTCATTTGTGTCACATTACAATATCTTTCAAAAAGTACAAAGAGCATAATGGAAACATGTTGATTCATTGTCATCAACTACATTTTGCCCAGAAACAGTCAGAGGACATCTGTTGACCAACCGCACATCAATCAGGATTTTTGATCTGTATGGTACTACCATGACAAATTACAATTACCTGTAAAATATAGATTTGTGTACTTTCTTTTTTAAATGTGCATTTGGTACATACTGTAAATAAAAACGTTTTAAAAAAAAACTTCTCCCACTTACCTGGGTGTTATCGCTCATGCTCCTTCTCTGCAGGGCCTCAGAGGTCTGCCGCCGTCTCAGCAGGCAGTTAAGTGAGTGCAGCGACTAATCTCACAGCTGACTGGCTGAGTGCTGCAGTGGAGCAGTCTGTTACTCAACAGAGAGATCAAAACAGTCTTAAGCCTCATTACAAAAGGTTGCAGTCTGAGGGCTTAGAGCCTCAAGCCTGCTATTCAGTTAGCCGTCACATGACACCAATGGATTCATAACTAAGCCGATTCATAAGGATACTATATAAACTACGAAATATGTACAGCGTCTCAAAACCCATTAATTTTAATGTACAACCTGGAGAGATTTGCCAATCAATCACAGGGCTGACAGCACGTCCTGCTTATAATAATAATCCATTTAATTTATATAGTGCTTTTCAAGATACTCAAAGACACTTTACATTATACACAGCTACTGGGAGCAATGCATGGTTAAGTGTCTTGCTCAAGGACACATCGACTAAGGGATTGAACTGCCAACCCCTTGATTGAAAGACGGGCATGCTAACCACTGACCCATAGTCACCCCGAATGTTATGTTATGTTCACACCTACAGGCAATGCAGAGTCACCGGTTAACCTGCAGCTGCATGTTTGTGAAGCACCTGCCGACACTAGAACATACAAATTCCCCATCAGGCCAGATCAATTAATCAGAATTATTTTTATTGGACATGAATCATGGGTGGAAAAACGCGGCTTGCTGGACTGCAGAATTTCTTCAACTCTCTGAGAGAAAGCGTAAGGCCTTTATACCCTCCCGTAACATGGGGGTGGGATATATCTGTATGTCCAGTCACACAAAGGTGAGCCACATCACAGGGAGAGATGCTGAGCACAGTCATGTCGGGCAGAAGTCCATGCATCACGGAGAGTTGGCCCTATACTGGACCAACCAGACAAACAGAATATAAACATGCAGGACGTATAGGTCAACCAGATACACTTATATTATTATTCAAATTCATGTTTGTTTTTTTAGATATAAAGCAGGTTTAAGTGCTATACAAGTACTGTAAAATGCTCAAAATACCAATGTATGATTTACAATGTGAATTGTATGTAAGCAAATGCCAGCAAATTAGAGTTTTTGTGTCATTGATATGTTTCATGTTTATACTCTTTAAATTGTATTCCACTTCTTCTAAATTATTAAACAAATGTAGATTGAAGAGAGTAGTTGTGGAGAAGATCTTTCTCAGAAATGCAATCTGTCACTTTCAGATATATGCAAACCAGGAATGTTCCTTCTATGCTTTGCAGATGTCTTTTTTTGTATCTCACTATTGTGTCGTCATCATTAATATTTTATGACACTCTCATAATTACTTGATGTGGTATTTGTTGCGGGGTTACAAGCCTCTACCTCTGGCTCTGTATCCAGTGCTCTTGATACAGCCGTCATAGAACGGTGTTTACATCCGGGTAACTACTCTCGCTCCGCCCATGCCGGAAGTATAAATTAAAATATAAAGCGCTGCTTGAAGGGGAAGTGTTTTTAAGCACGAGAACTTTGGCTGGTTATTAAGGTACTTTACTTAAAAAATAAATACACACCAAGAGAAACAACACATTTGGAAACATTTCTAGTGCATCAGATATTTTATGGGCGATGGGAATAATCGGCAGTTTATACAGAAACGTTAATGACAGCTGCAGTAATGTGACACGCATACAGCGACACAATGTATTTATGAATGTGCTTTTATTTCAGACAATTATGTCACGACAACTTCAAGCGCGCAGAACTGCCAGTCTCCGTAAAAATGTTTGGTAAGTAATACTATTTGACTCAAGCGGAGATACGTAAATGTATGAATGCAGGTTTTAATACCTGCTCAGATTGTAACTGTCTGAAAGTGGGACAGTCCTTTTAATATAGTTTTTAAATTATGAAACATAACAACATCCAGGAGAAAATAGAAAACAAGACTGAGGTCTGAGTATTAAACAGTAAGTCGTACAATTTCTCTTATTTTCCACTTCCAAAATGTCAATTATTTGGCAGATTTTACTTAATCTGCAATTGAAAAGCAATTATTGTCTTTGCAACAGAATTATGTATTCTATATCACATATTGTTCAGCATCAAGAAAAAAAAAAGAAGAGTATTTCTGCCATTGCAGTCATCAGAGGTGGAAGAGAATATCTCAAGTCGAGGTAACTTGAAACAACATCATTTTTATTATCCTTTTTATTTTTTGGGTGAACCCTTGATTTACTTACTCATTGACAGTTCTAAACATTTTTGCACAAAAAAAAAATAGTTTTAAAATGAGTTCATTCTAAAGCATTTATAATTACAATATGTACATTTTCTTACTCACTTGTTTGTACAAAATTGTTCAATATTCTTATCTGATGAAATGGTTGCAGAGGCACCGGTGGCTCAAAAGGCAGGTAATGACTATCTCAGGATATGATTTATGGTCATATATAACTGTTTGATCTAATCTGTTTTGCTCCAACAGGGTTGAGTTCACACAACTGGCAGCCGACTACAAAGCAGTGAATCTGGGACAGGGGTTTCCTGACTTCTCCCCTCCCAAATTTGTCCAAGATGCTTTTTGTAAAGCCGTGAGTGGAGGATACCAAATGCACCAGTACACCCAACCTTTTGTAAGTGGGAATACACACCTGGGAAAAACATCATAAAGTATTCTTAAGCTTCAGAACAAACCCTGAGAGTCACCTTGTGTTTACGTATCCTTTCTTTCCTCAGGGCCATCCTCCTCTTGTACACATTCTGGCTAAATTCTTCGGGAGGATAGTGGGACGTGAGATCGATCCTTTAGAAGACGTGCTGGTCACAGTCGGAGCTTATCAGGCTCTCTTCTGTACATTTCAAGCTCTGATTGATGAAGGGGATGAGGTAAAAAAAAAATGACATGTAGTGTATGACAATCAACTCAAGTCAAAGTCATAATGTTGCACAGTGCAGCAATAATTAGCAAAAAAACACTCCAAGCGTGTACACGTAGGTTGGAATATAGTGTTTCGGTGTGATGAAACTCCTCCTCATGGTGCACAGGTTAGAAAATAGTACGAGATAGCGAAAATGTATGCCATTAGCCATATAATATAATATAACTATGTATATATTACATACTACATATTTTGGTTTCCAATTTTGTGGCCAATAGCCTTTGAAATAGAACAAACCTTTTGTCTTTCAGGTCATAATTGTTGAACCGTTCTTTGACTGCTACGAGCCGATGGTGAAGATGGCCGGAGGAAAGCCAGTTTATGTACCTCTGAGGCCGGTGAGTGGTGAACACTTTTTTTCCCGAGCATCACAGAGCATCTTTGTCTTTGTCCTTTTAAAGGCAACCGTTATTTTCTTTTGTTAATTTCAAGAAAGTCGAGGGGAGCGCCGTCCCGTCCAGTGGAGACTGGGTTCTTTCTCCTGAGGAGCTGGCCAGTAAATTCACTCCACGCACAAAAGCCGTCGTCATCAACACTCCCAACAACCCACTGGGCAAAGTGAGACCTTTTACCAGAGTGTCTCTTTGTGAAGCTGAATTCAACGTGAACGTAGGCGCCTCTCACACATTTATGTCCATTCCAGGTTTACAAGACAGAGGAGCTCCAGGTGATCGCCGATCTGTGCATCAAACACGACGTGCTGTGCATCAGCGACGAGGTGTACGAGTGGCTGACGTATGATGGGAACAAGCATGTGAAGATAGGTGAGATCAAGCCCGAGTTCAACAGAACGCACCCCGAGGTGTGGAGCTGCGTCTCATTCATGATGTTAACGTGTCGACAGCCGGCCTTCCTGGCATGTGGGAGCGGACCGTCACCATCGGCAGCGCAGGAAAGACCTTCAGTGCTACCGGCTGGAAGGTAATGCACACACTGTCTGAGTCTTTAAATCGTGTTTTATTTCTTCACGACACATTGTTATGATCATCCTTTTCTTTCTTATCAGGTCGGCTGGGTCATCAGCTCTAAGCAGAACATTCAATACCTGAAAATCATCCATCAGAACTCTGTTTACCACTCTCCGACCGCCGCTCAGGTAAATGCATCAAACCTGAGCGTTTTTAGATTAATTTGTAGACATAAAACATCTCTCAGAATGGCCCCCACATACTGCCAGACATGTTGTTCTTCTTGGAATAGCAGTGCTGCAACTTTTATTGAGATGTTTAGCCTCAGTACCAAAGCTGCCCAAAGATGACCTTAAAACATTTTCATTTCCTAACAGACACTTTAAGGAAGAAATAAGGGTTTAAAAGATGAATCGGAAAGACTCAATTTAAAGGACCGGTGAGAGTTCAGGAGAGTTTTTCTTCCACTTCATCAAATCTTCGCGACGATTGTCATTTCACCATAATCCTCTGAAACGTGTCTTATTTCCCATTTTTTGCTCTTTTCCTTCAACAGGAGGCAGTAGCTCGTGGATTTGAGAGAGAGTACGAGCTGTTCGGGACTCCAGAGAGCTACTTCCAGCAGCTGCCTGCCATGTTGCACCAGAAGAGAGAGAAACTGGCCTCCTGCCTGGGGGGCGCGGGGCTGCAGCCCGTCATGCCGGAGGGAGGCTACTTTATGATCGCAGACATCTCGTCTGTCAGTGAGTGAACAACAAAACACCCCAATCCAAATAAAAACAACCTTTTCTAGTTTATCCTTTTATTGATGTTGTAATTCATGTTTGTTTTTGACAGAGGTGGACTTGAGTGACCAGGGCACTGAGGGTGAGCCCAACGACTTCAGATTCGTCAGGTGGCTCACTAAAGAGAAGGTAAATATGAATCATTCATTTAATACATAATTATGATTTTATGTATTCATCTTGAAGCAGTAGCACAAGTGTTGCAGTAGTTTTCTTTTTTTTCCCCAGGAAATACAAAGTGGTTATAAAAAAAAAAAAGGTGATTTGTGCAACATTTATTTATGGTGCGTGACTTTTTTTTTTCAACATCATTTCTTTTCCTTCAGGGTTTAGCAACCATCCCCGTGTCTGCGTTCTACAGCCCCGAGCACAGCCGGGAGTTTGACAAATACATTCGGTTCTGTTTCATCAAGGTAACGTCAACGAGATGAACCCCAAATGAATTCCCGCGCTCGCAGCCTCCTGCCGCCTCGCTCGTTCACTCGCGCTTCCCTTCCCCTCTCGTTGTCTGACAGGAGGACGCCACCCTGAACGCAGCCGAGGACATCTTGAGGAAGTGGAGTCAGACGCAGTAAAAACCGTCCCGCCACATGAAGCGTTACCCCGTCTCTCCGGAGTCCGTCTGTCCGTGGTCGCCTCCGCCACTGAAATGAGCCATAATCAGTGTGTCTGTGTGTCTTAATGGCACAGCTGGGTACCTAAAGACAGTGTTCTCTCCATACAATAATGCACTTTGTGTAACTACTTAGGTTTCAACAACAAATACTTTAGATTTTTCAAGTAGAAATTTGTAATAAAACTTTTAATGAATCCGCACTGTTTTTTTTGTTAGTGTTTCTCTTCTGTGTTGTAGCTTCAGAGTTCTCATGTCTTGTTAAGTGTATATTACAATATTTAGTTGTCCGGGAAGAGTTTGTATTTTTTCAGAGACTTGAAAAATGTGCAGCAACTGTCTTCATGTTTCAATCTCAATAAATGGATTTCATCACACTGAACCGAGCATGCTGTGAGTGTGAGTTATTGGCAAGATGTTTGACTCGAGATACGTCTCCTTTTGATTCAAATGCAATCTTTTCTTGAACATAATTTAAAGATTGCGAGTCGGCAGCCAACCTGATCTCGGCGTGCGTGACTCGTTAACGTCGTCAGCAATGTGCTGATGGCGTTATAAAAAGAGAAATTAAACTTAAAATCAATCTTCTGTAGGATTAAAGGTAGAGACGTTGAAGGAAAAATCCACCCAACAAATACAAATGTTTTCTATTGCTACGTAATAACTGTCTCTGGCACATCGTGTGTGTGCGTTTTTTTCTTTCTTTTACGATGTCACGACTCTGCATTTTGCTCCATAAAGAGTTATTGAAGAGAAACAACAGTACTGTCATGTGCAAAAGGTTCAAAGGTCGGGGGGGAGGAGGGGTTAATGTTGTAGGAAGTTAAACTGAAGTTTGTCAAGAGTTCAATTAGAAACCATCAGCAGATGAGGACAGCAGCAGCACCGGAGAGCATTCGTATAATTGCGGCTTTTGGCAAACTTCAACTGCGCTTTGATTTTCTTTCAGATGATCATGTCAGGGCGGCTTCACGCACGCGGTACGGAGCGCGTGCACAAGAATGTGTGGTAGGTGTTAATGACACAGGTGGACCTTTGACCCCTGAGAGTTTTATAGACACCAGCAAAGTCCAATCAGCCCGTCAGCAACCTGCTCCCTGGAGAACAAACTGTTCCAATCGTCCAGAAAGAACACAAAGAGGAATACTCGGTGTTGCTGTGTTGGTTAAAACGTTAGGATATTGGTACCCCAAGTTGAGATTATGTGTAATTGATATTTGGGCATGTTTCATGTTTATAAGAGACACAAAACAACAGAAAATAGAGGCTGAAAGAATATCAACTCAGTGTCTTGCTCCCACGTGCGAGAGCTGGTGGGGCCCAGTTGTTTCATGGTCAGCCCACATTTACAGTATATATTTATATATTTATCATGTTTATTAGTCATTATTTAGATTTGATGAAATGACAGGACGCGTTACCGCTGACGTCGGTTCTTGTTAAACCGTTGTTGTTTATGTTTTTTACTTTTCTCACACTGTTCATCTTCACAGATGTGTGTGACGATGTCATTTTTAGTGCTTGACGGGCAGTTTTATACCAACAGGCTTGAATTCGCACGACTGGCAGCCGACTACAAAGCAGTGAATCTGGGACAGGGGTTTCCTGACTTCTCCCCTCCCGAATTTGTCCAAGATGCTTTTTGTAAAGCCGTGAGTGGAGGACACCAAATGCACCAGTACACCCGACCTTTTGTAAGTGGGAATACACACCTGGGAAAAAACGTGTATCTTTCCGTGAATGTCAGAGGAGCACTACGTAAAGGTAATTCCTGTATCCGGTGTTTCTTTTAAAGTTTGCTTTCTTTCCTCAGGGCCATCCTCCTCTTGTACACATTCTGGCTAAATTCTTCGGGAGGATAGTGGGACGTGAGATCGATCCTTTAGAAGACGTGCTGGTCACAGTCGGAGCTTATCAGGCTCTCTTCTGTGCATTTCAAGCTCTGATTGAGGAAGGGGATGAGGTATGACAATCAACTATATAACATGTTTAGTGGTAGAAGAGGGATAAAACACTTTTCACATTCATAACATATATATTTGAACTAATTTAGCACAAGTTATATGATTATAACTAGATGATCTTGTCTTTCAGGTCATAATTGTTGAACCGTTCTTTGACTGCTACCAGCCGATGGTGAAGAAGGCCGGAGGAAAGCCAGTTTATGTACCTCTGAGGCCGGTGAGTGGTGACGCATCTTTTGGCAGCCTTTGTCATTTGTTATCAGGTTACAGGTTAATCAGGGGTTTGTTTTTTTTCTTAATAATTTCAAGAAAGTCGAGGGGAGCGCCGTCCCGTCCAGTGGAGACTGGGTTCTTTCTCCTGAGGAGCTGGCCAGTAAATTCACTCCACGCACAAAAGCCGTCGTCATCAACACTCCCAACAACCCACTGGGCAAAGTGAGACCTTTTACCAGAGTGTCTCTTTGTGAAGCTGAATTCAACGTGAACGTAGGCGCCTCTCACACATTTATGTCCATTCCAGGTTTACAAGACAGAGGAGCTCCAGGTGATCGCCGATCTGTGCATCAAACACGACGTGCTGTGCATCAGCGACGAGGTGTACGAGTGGCTGACGTATGATGGGAACAAGCATGTGAAGATAGGTGAGATCAAGCCCGAGTTCAACAGAACGCACCCCGAGGTGTGGAGCTGCGTATCATTCATGATGTTAACGTGTCGACAGCCGGCCTTCCTGGCATGTGGGAGCGGACCGTCACCATCGGCAGCGCAGGAAAGACCTTCAGTGCTACCGGCTGGAAGGTAATGCGGTAAGTCACATTATGTGGTTCCCTGCAACTTGTTAATGATGCCGCGTGGGGTGTTTTTGTTGTTGTTGTTTTCTTTCAGGTTGGCTGGGCGATTGGCTCTGAGCAAATCATCCAACGTCTGAAAGCAATGCACCAGATGTCTGTTTTTGATTGTGCAACCGCCGCTCAGGTAAACGCAATTCCTGGATCATTACAAATAATATGACTTTCTTATTCATGAGATTCTTCAGTATTCAGTCTCGATTCTCGAAACCAAATTATCTCCCCGCTGTTTTTGTATCATAAATGGAAGAGACGTCAGGCTGCGCAACCAGCTGAGCTCCCAGTAGACCACAAAACACTTCAAAACACTTAATAACACTCAATCACTTCATTCAATCCAACCTGTGCCATATTAATACCAATACACTGTGGAAATAGCCATATTTATTCTGCCTGTGTGTACATATTATTGTATATTGTATATATTATTCAGCTACCGTAGACTGTTTTATTTACTGTCGTTATATTTGATCCTACTTTGGCTTGTGTGCACTTTACAACTTTGCTGCTGCAATTCTGTAAATGTCCCCATTGTGGGACTAATAAAGGATTATCTTATCTTATCTTATCTTAAAGTCTGTTCAGCTCTTCTTCTAAGAAATAAATAAGTGTCCTTAAAGTTAGCAAATTACCCATTAAATTACCTCAAATCAAGTTTGGCAATGGTGTGCTGATATGTCTTGTTACTTATTGGCCAACACACACACCTATATATATCAAATAAGCTCATATCAGCCAATGTGATATTGATTTATCCGTCTATTTCAATCCGTGTTTGAATATTATATACAACATGCATGGAAACATGATATTGTTGCATGTTGAAGGAAGCAATACAGATTACTGTGTATTAATTGTCTAGAAATGGGCACAGATTTTTTTAAAATTATAATATATAGCCTATATATATAATTGTCATATCTGTTTCTGCATATAATAATTTCCTCCACAGGAGGCAGTAGCTCGTGGATTTGAGAGAGAGTACGAGCTGTTCGGGACTCCAGAGAGCTACTTCCAGCAGCTGCCTGCCATGTTGCACCAGAAGAGAGAGAAACTGGCCTCCTGCCTGGGGGGCGCGGGGCTGCAGCCCGTCATGCCGGAGGGAGGCTACTTTATGATCGCAGACACCTCGTCTGTCAGTGAGTGTCATTAGTACGGATCTGTGGCCAAAATATAGAATTTTTCTAAAGGTTAATTCATAGACCGGAAGATTTTTTTTTTAAAAAACACTTCTGAATTGATTGCATTTGTCATTGTTTTCATTCAGAAGTCCAGTTTGTGTGACTAATGCTGCCTGCTCGATACATTTTAAACTAATATAACGTGACAGGCAACAGTACAATAAAAACTATGTACAAATAATTGTATACATTTACACATCAGAGACTTTTGCACCACGCATAACTGGTCGGGATATGGTGGCTAAATAAATCGAAACCCTTCATGTGTATTGTATGTCGAGTGTGACTATTATAACTTTAACTTTCTTTGTGGACAGCGGTGGACTTCAGTGACTTCATGAGCACTGATGATGAACCCCATGACTTCAGATTTGTTAAATGGCTAATTAAAGAAAAGGTATACAATTAAAGTATAATTTAATATAATTTTTAATCTAAAGCAATAACATAAATTGTGTCTACTGATATATTTAGATGTATTTCTGAACTTGTTATTTCTGCAGGGTTTAGCAACAATTCCTGTCTCTGCATTCTACAGCCCAGAGCACAGAAAGGACTTTGACAAATATATCAGATTCTGCTTCATCAAGGTCAACACAATCTTAATTTGATTCAAGTATTCTCCTATTTTCATGTCATTACTTCAGTCACTCAAATTCACTTTTTTTTTGTCTAAAAGGAGGACTCCACTCTGGATGCAGCTGATGACATCTTGAGAACATTTAGTCAAAGACAATAAAGCACACAGTCATGTATCAAATGTCCATCTGTGCCATAACTATTGTTTTTCAGGTGAAAAAATATACAACATATTATTTTCAATACTCTATTTCTCAGTAACTGCAGAGACAGTTGTCTTGTGTCCAAGTATCCAAAAGGTTTAATAAAGCTTTCATTAAATCCACACCTTCAGTATTATTACCTTTCTCTGTCCGAGAGCCTTATTGGCACAGTGTTTTTATTGCATAAAGGAATGTGAACCGAGCAGACTTCTGGTATTAGAGCAGAAGCCCTAAAAAGTCATTTTTTATTAAACAACCTTATGAACATTTAAAGAGACAAGAAATGCCTTATTCCTTGGGGGTAAAAACTATTTTCAGCAATAAATAAATCCCACTAACCTCTGAAAGTGAAAATCATTATTCAAGGTTCACTTTTTATTATTATTAATAATTCTGATGTATTCTGATGTATTATTATTATTAATTATTGTTATTATTATTATTATTATTATTATCACCTTCTCATGGAAATTGAAATGTAATTTAGCTGACACTTATATTCTGGGGTCCTAATCGAAGTAAAGAAGGAGAAACTAGTTAAAGGCTAATATATACCTTATGACGTCCCAGTTGTTAGTTACAAAACCCCAGCAGTTCAACAAATAAAACCGTCGTCAGACTTTTATTTTGAAACGCGAATTGCGACCCGGAAGTAAATAAACCTCACGTGTTTGGTGTGTGTGTGTGAAAATGCCAACCGATGTTGCAGAGAAAAGACCGAAAACGATGCCCTCTCAGGTACTGTAACACTGTTGTCTTACATCCAAAATGACGGTGAACTTTTCTTCTCGTCACCCGTAACGTGTTTGTTGACGTCAACAGGCCGAGGAGAGGGTGGACTGGAAGAAAAGGAAGACAGAAAGTGAGTAACCCGCTAACGTTAGCTACATTTAGAAGACGGCTACATCCGTTAGCACGCTATTTTATTCAGTTTTAACAAGCTAATGTGTTATAACGCGTCTTTTTTCAAGACTATATCTGTAGCGTTACACTTCAGTTATATAATAACATTTTATATGACGCGTTAGCACTTATTTAGACACATACTTAATGTGTGTTTGAATTTATGATAATGTTTACTTCTTAGGGAAGTAGCTAGCTAGTTATCACTGCGTTATCGGAGACTCAAGTGTCAAAGTTGGACTTAATTTGCTAGTGGAGGAGCGTTAAATAGTCAACTTTTATTAGTGTAGGTTTTCCTTAAATGCTCCATAAAGAGATTTAGCTACAATCTGTTGATTCATGATGCCCTCTATTCTGAGACCACTAGTCTCCAACCTGGGTGTCTTGCGTAGGTCTTTCCTCATTAAAAGCCTCCCAAGCCAAAAAGGATCACAACCAGTGCCGTAGACCATCAACTTGGATACTTACTTTCCTTCTCCCTGCCTCTAATTTGCTCCCCAATGTCATTGCTTCTTCCTCGATAACAGTAAAAGAGGCTAAGAAGCAAACGAAAGAAGCCAAGCTCATCAAACAGCTGGAGAAGCAGAAACGACGAGAGTCCGCAGAGAAAGCGAAACACGAGCCGAGCCCGAACAAAAAAGGTAAGCGTGTTATCACTTGATGCATTGTCACAATATGGGTGACTCGAGTGCAGCAGAGTGTTGAACTGTTCACGTTTGTTTCTCTCAGGTCGGGCGTACACTGTGAGCGTGGCTCTGCCAGGCTCCGTCCTGGATAACGCTCAGTCCACTGAGCTTCGTACGTACCTGGCCGGACAGATCGCCCGAGCCTGTGTCGTGTTCTGTGTCGACGAGATCGTCGTGTTCGATGAATATGGGGAAGACGTCACGTAAGTTAACGATTTTAAAGAAAAAAACGCACCTTAAACAGCTAGAAAGCTAATAGAAAAGATGTGTTCCTCGCCCCACAGGAGCGTTGAAGGAGAGTTCAAAGGTGTTGGGAAGAAAGGACACGCTTGTATTCAGCTTGCCAGAATACTTCAGTACCTGGAATGTCCCCAGTAAGTAGGATTGTATTATAATCACATCGCCGGTGTCGGCACATTGTACGAGATTGTGATTGCAGCGTTTCTTCTCCAGGTATCTGCGCAAGTGGTTTTTCCCAAAACATCAAGACTTGCAGTATGCAGGTAAAGATCCAAACTTCCTCTTCATGCAGTCATTTACAGCGGGGGTGGGGGGTTCAAAGCCAATAATTGAAATTGCTTGTTATGTTCACTTAGAAATGACATTTTATCTATCTATATTATTTTCCAGAATTTTATATATAGATATATTTTCATTATCTCCCAGCAGCTGCAATGTATTCAAACACACCGTAACACATGCAACGGTTTCCTCTTACGCACGAGTCATAAAAGACCAGACTAACATGCATCTTAATTTAATCTTCAAACCACAAAATGTATGAGCCAGTTTTGTTTGCATTGTTTTGTCCATCAACGCACTCTGTTTTTAAAAGAGCTATGTGTAGATCAGATACAGTTACCACAGAGGTTATTGATCTCTTTTTTTTCTTCTACCAGGCTTGCTCAACCCTTTAGACAGTCCTCACCACATGAGGATGGACGATGAATCAGAATACCGGGAAGGAATCGTCCTCGACAGGCCGAACAAACCAGGAAAAGGCTCATTGGTCAACTGTGGGATGAGAAAGGTGAACATGTTTTGAGACTTCCATCATCAAAAAGATTTTGGATTTACAATATTGTTCCATCGTGGTCTTAACTTGATCTATCTTCTCCCAAAGGATGTTCGGATTGATAAACAGCTGCAGTCTGGACTTCGAGTCACGGTGAAGCTTAATAATACACAAAAGCAAGGTAACGTACCTTTTTTTTTCACATCTGGTTTCTTTATGAAAAGTCCTCCTTTGCGCTCAAGATTCTGCACGTCAGTTCAGTGTGCGTCTATCTGTTCATCCTCAGAGAGCAAACTGTGTAAAGGCGTCGTGGTGCCTCCTCATCTGCCCCGGACCGAAGGAGATATTTACTGGGGTTACAGTGTCCGTCTGGCCTCTTGTCTCAGTAGGTTTCGCTCGTGATGCACTCAAACACGTGATTTTTTTCTTCCACCACAACCCACTAAAGATTGTGTGAGCATCCAGTTTGAGGCTCGTCCTCATTGCTGTCTGTTTGTTAATGCAGGTGCAGTTTTCACTGAGAGTCCACATGCAGAAGGATACGACCTGACTGTTGGCACATCAGAGAAAGGCAGCAGCATGGACCAGACAACGCTGTCACCATTCAAGTATGTTCAGAGCCCATCAGATTGGGAGAGGTCGTCTCTGGGACATTTTTAATTAGCCACCAAAGCTAATCTCGGTCTGCCTGTCGGTCGACTTTGGGCAGGACCGAAAGAGCTCATCATCAGATGGATTTTCATGATATTTTGTAATACATTTGTGGTCCCGAGAGGCGGGCTGACTTTAGCCATCCCCCCCTTACTTTTCCTCTAGCGCCCCCATGAGGTTGACAACTGTTGGAACAATTGCCATGAAATTGGTCACACATTCACGTTCACCTCGGGATGAATTGCAATGACTTTTCCTCTCGTGTCGTCGGGTCAAATTAAATGTGTCCAGTATTTTGGTTTTCCAATGAAATGCTTGCTAAACTAATGACATTCCCATCAACTTCAGATGTACCAAAGATGCTCTCTAACAAAAGATAACGCATCACAAGCCCGGTCAATGATCATGTGCACTTCATGTCTCCTAAGTGGGCGTGCTCACCAATAAAGGCCTTCGTCTTGTTACACCAGTAATTATTTGATCATTATAACTCGAGTTATCCCACTTTTTAGGCATCTTTTGGTCGTCTTTGGAGGTCTTCAGGGACTGGAGGCCAGTGTGGATACGGACCAGAACCTGGAAGTGACTGACCCCAGTGTGTTATTTGACCTCTACCTCAACACATGCCCTAACCAGGGCAGCAGGACCATCCGTACAGAGGTGAGGGTCCTATCTCACGACGCATTTGATGACTGTTGGTGACTTTGTGTGACGAGTTACATTTACTAAATGTCTTACGTCCTGCCAGCAGTTTTGATTTAGCTTGCCTGTCTCTCCCCTCCCCCCCATTTTTTTTTAACAGGAGGCCATCTTGGTTTCCATGGCAGGGCTTCGACAGAAGATCACAGCTGCCTTTACAGATGTTTCCAATGGTTCATTAAAGAATTAGTGATCAAAGAAAGTAAACAAAGACATTTTATCATCTCGTACTCACCATGAAGTTGTTCATTTTCCAATTAGACCCTTTTGTAGCATTGCTAACTGTTAAAACAGCTTTTATTACAAACATCCCAATCACTGCATAAGTCTCTTTGTGTTGTTATATTGTCTTTGTTCTCTGAGTCTGTATTTGTACATTTAACAAATTGTATATATTTCAATACAAAAACTACCCACAGGCTCGCACTGACTCGTATTTGTATTTTTCAAAGCATGTTTTTCAATAAACGGTGAAAAACGGCGTCGAGATCGGCACAACTTGGACAAACAAATGGCACTGAATATTTTCATCAATAATCACAAATTTTCCTTTTTGAAGTTGTCATATATATATATATATATATATATATATATATATATATATATATATATATATATATATATAAATAAATAAATAAAGCACTTTAATCTAGGTTAAGTAGCAACACAATAAAAGTGGTTTCACAGAAGTTAACACAAGAATTGTCGATAGCGGCCTCTGCTGGCGATGAATATTCTGACAACACGTTCACAGATAAATAACCCTTCTGTACTTCCAAGTTCCAGTTTTGAAATTACAATTTCACTTTTAATTGAATCGTGCAGTCCTAAGAGCAACATACTGATACGTAAACCACGACCGTGATGCATTCTGGGGACTTTTTTTTTCTTTAACTGAAGCTGCATGCACTGGAATGCCACGGGAGGTACAAAAAACAAAAATAAAGTTCAAATCAACTTCTAGTCAAAGAAATTGAGGTTGTAATCTGTATAATGTGGCAATCCGTATTTCTAGAATAAATGTGGTGCCACATAATTTCAGCAATCTGAATGTGTCTAATTATTTCAGACGAGAATAACTGATGCACAAACTGTCGTTTGTCCCTGTTGAATCAACAAGGCATCTGTAGCACCAAGTATAGAAAGATGGCAGTTGTGTTTACTCGTGAAATCAGATTTTTCCTAATCTTTTTGCCAGTTTGAAGACTTTTAGTTGGTTTTAAATCAAAAATGTGTATAGAAATGTGTGTATTATTAAAGCTAAGACAACAAAAGTATGATTTTGGCATCTGTTCTGGATCTGTTATTGTTCCCAGCTGTATTACTCACGCACAGATTGAATTAGTGGTCTGCTGAATCAGACTACAATTACTGTAGAGAATAATCTATTCTCTAGCTAATATAGTGTGTTGTAAGCCACTTAATCATATCTAATGAGAGTGTCTGCTAATATAATTCCCCCTTCACGTGGGGAAACGTAACGCATTTTCAATACATATTAACAAAAATTCTATAAACATGTAAAAATTCTTCTTTTAAATGTGTTTTTCACTATTTACGAAAACCATGTGGAATAATATACAGAGTGTCGTAAATTCACTGAGATGCTGCAGTCAACCGGTCCAATAATAGTTTTGGCCCCAAAAAAAAACAACCTTTTCTTCATCCTTGTGGCTATTCCTAAAAAAATAAATAAAAAAAATAGCAGTTCTTCATCTCGTGGCTTTTTTTTCCGAAGAGCCTCCGTCAGCGCTCGCAGATCTTCTCCGTGGGGTTTTCCACTAAAAGTCTAAAACCATTTGGGATGAGTGAAGGTGATGTTGTACTGCTTTGCCCAGCGTGAAAACACTTGTTTCTCTGTGATGAAGCGATGGTGGTTCCCTCTCCGGCTGCCCTCGTTCTGCAAGTACGTCAAACATTCATCGGGACCTCTGGGCTTGTAGTAGTGGTAGGGCATCTTCTTGGATCCAGGTTTGGATTTCCTAGAAGAAGAAAAAAGTTTTTAAAAAAAGGGGGGGGGGGCTTTAATATTCAAATTCACAACCGGTTTCCTCTGTGATTTGTCCATAACGAGTGCCATCACCACACTCACCCACAGTGATACGGTGGAACCATCCCATATACTTTGATGTTATCGCATATCTCGATGGCGATCACCATGGTGAACCAGCCCGTGCTCAACCACGAGTGAGATTTTTGTCTGCGCAGAGGGGAAAAACAACAAAGCACATTGGAAGCGCCTCTTAAGACGTGTAGACGGCGAGGCGATTCCCCTCGCCGTCTACAAACACTCACCGATCTCGTCCCGTCTCCCTGTGAAACAGGCTGTCGAATCTGCGCATCTTGCTGGCCGTGATGCTGAAGCAAGACATGTTGCTGTAGGTCACGCTGACCCTCTGGATCAACCTGTACAGCGTCCCTTTGGCCTCCTTCCCGATCTTGCTCGGGGGTCCCCAGAAGATGATCACGGGGTTGCTGTCCGGCCTCTGGAGGAACTCCGTGGGCCTCCGGATCACCCTGAACACGCTGGAGTGGGCCACGACCCGCAGAGAGGTCTGGTTCCCCACGTCGCTCTCGTAACCCAACGTCGGCGCGTCGTTCATCCGAATCACGCACTCCGTGCGGTCGATCTCTTCTCCCGCTCGACTGCCCAGGACGTGGCTGGAGCTCGTCACCAGCGCACACTTTTGACAGTGTAGGTTCATACTCTGAAATGAATAAATAAAAACGAATAAATGTATGGGTCGTAAACACAGTCCGTCACGTGGGTTGCTGAGGAGTTCACCCTCTTCCGAGTGTGTATTTGTCTTCTAAAAGCAAAATGTTGATGGTGATCTATTGACGTGGCTGATTTTGTAAGATGACCCAGTTAACGGAGCCGGCTGAAACCAGTTAAGACTGGGAATAGTCAATGTGTGAAGGTTTATCATTACTGTCATTGCTGGTCTGTTGTTCCAGCACTTTGGACCAGACTTCTACGTCTCCTGCTGGATGAATTACAGACATTCATGATCCCCAGAGGATGAATCATTGTGACTTCACCCACACATTGCTTCCTATCCCCAGTGTGTGTTTAATCACATGTCTCAACTATTGGACGCCATGTCATTTTGTACCGATATTCAAGGTCCCCTGAGGATAAGTCTTTACTTATCTATTGAAATATCCCCACATGACCTGGACGGACGGATTTTCTTCTAGCGTCACCACGAGGTTGACAAATGAGTTATTATTTTTAGTGACATGTCTTTTCAACTGGTGGCTGGATTGCTTACGTAATTTGGTACACGCAGATTCATGCTCCCCCAGGGTGAACTGTAACCACTTGTGTTTACGACCACATGCTCCCAATAGTAAAGCGTTCTCCTCCGTTTCCGCCGTGCACTCGTTTGAGTACTAATAAGCAAATGTTTGCGTGACAAACAAAAGATAGTGAGCGTGGTTATCCGCGCGTCGCATTTTAGCTCAGAGCGACAACAGAACAAGCGAGCGTGGCTGTAAACAGACGCTATCGCTTTTAAACTGTTTAGTTAACAGAGCTCGCAAACAAAACCAGTCGCTCACGGCATCGAGTTCCAGCCTCGCAAATAACGGGCGTGTTCAGTCGGCTGCTCTCAGCTGTGGTTTTTTTTTAATTTTTATTTACACGCATTAATTCGTTCGACTCATTTAACCTTTATATGACGGATATGACCCACTGTGGAAACAGGTGGATGACACACTGATGAACAGAGGAGGAATGTGCTAACCTCATGAGAACGCTTCGCCTACATTTTTCACACAGTTTGCTTTGGAGTGACTCATCTCTTAAAGATCTTAATTTTGAAGAATGCTGATGATATTGTACTTAAGCTGCCTGCTGTTGTGATCCATGCGTTTGGTTTCCTATGGTTTTAACTCCTGTACTGAAGTTATCAAACACATTTAGTCAGAGCAACAGTAATGTTTCCCTGGGCACCCTTCACTGATGTGTATAGGAGCATAAAATAAATAGCGTATATAATAATTGCACGTAAAACCGGTCCTTGAGTGACGGAAACACATCCCCTCACTCGCAATGACACTGTAATCTAAATATGTGGATTTCCACATCATAAAAAAAAAAAAAAAAAAAACACATTTCCGCGCCCCAGCTGTTCACTCACCTTGTTCCCGTGGAACGGCACGTAGCCGTCTTTCCCCGACCACTTCTTCAGATCCGTGTCCTTGATGGCGTAGTTCGCCGCCACGTGGAAGGGAGTGTACACGGCATCGTTGATGTTGTTAGAGCCGTAGAGGATGAGGAGTGTCATTAGGACGAAGATGGCTGCGAAGATCACCAGCCTGTGGCTCTGTTGTCCCTGCCAAGTAAAAAACAACCAAGTGAACCGAGCACAAGAATTACAATTCAGTTCATTTAACAGGGAATTATTGTACTTTTTACTTCATAACCTCGTCTAGTAGCAGTAGCTACTTTACATATTTACATTTAAAATACAAAACCCATGAATTGCTCAGAAAATATGATGCATTTTGTATATTTAACTACCCCAACAATAGATACTTTATATAGTATATATATATGTGTGTATATGTTAGCTTTTCGTGGAGAAATGTCAACCACATCTTCTTCAGCTTCTTCCTTTCAGCATTTCCTCGTCTTAAATTATCCGACCATGCATTAGCTATCTCCACTTAGCCGCCCTTCTTGCTGATGCAACGGCGCTAACCACCATCGCGTTGCCCTTCTTTACCTTAAATTATAGCACTAATTTTGTGGTTTGGACTGTTCATATTTGGACAAGTCAAATTTCTCTCGCTACTCTACTGACAAACCAACCAATTGAGAAGCTGATCAGCAGATCAATCTATAATGAAAATAATCATCGCATCATTGTTGCAAACTCCACCTCAACAGTAAAATGCAGTTTACACATTAAGCCACGCGTACTAATATCACAATATAATAGTACCAGATCGTTTTCCTGACGATAAATAACATTTCCATTGCAGGACTGGTGATTTCACAGTGTGATATTAGTACTTTTACTTCGCCACGGTTCTGAATACTTCCTCCACCACTCGTAATAATAATAATAATAATAATAATAATGGTAATACTACTGATGGTAATACTGGTGATGACGGGCAGGAAGTCTGGGCCACACCCTCCTGCTGTTTGGTCTGTCCTTGCCTTGCTGATCTTGAGGCCCATGCTGTCTGTGTATCAACACGCTGGCTGAGGCTGTCTGTCATCATTTCTGGCCGGAAGAGACACATAAGCTGGCGATTGGAATCATTTAATGCAAATGTTATTTTTTATTAAAATACTGTATATTCTAATACATTATTTTTACGCATCAGTATTTTTACGCATCTGTATCACACATAAAATAATAATGTGTACAGCTAATTGCTTACCGAAATAATGCTAATTGCAGCGTCGTAGCCGAGGTAACGGTAGTTATATTTTAACTTGTATTTTACCATAAGCTACACACATGCAAGGCAATTAAACGTTATTACTTTCACTATTAAAAAAAATACACACGCAGCCATTTTTCGTCCGTTGTTGACGTACATCTATTTATTTATTTTAGCAACAACAACAACAAAAAACAAGAAATTATATAATATAATTATATTACAAACAGGACATGTCCAAGCGTCATAATTGACAGCAGTGTACATCCAATGTTTACCTTTTCATGGTCTTTTGCGCCTCCGTGTCTGTGGTCGCTCTGATCTCCCTCTCGTACCCCTTCTTCCTGCGCCACTCGCTGACGTCATCGTCACGTTTCCCACTGCAGCACGCTGATGTGCGTGTGTGGGCGTGTGTGTGTGTGTGTGTGTGCGTGTGTGTGTGTTGTGTGTGTGTTTGGGGGGTATATGCATTTCAAAAGTTCGCTTCAAAATGTTATTATAACGCAAAGAAAAAAAAAAAATATTTGCGAGATATCCAAGAGGAGAATCATGAAAAAAAGACAATTTAGTTGCATTTACATAAATTACATAAAAAACTAAATTAATTTCACATTAATTTGAGGTATTTGATAAACTATTAATAGCTGTTTTAATTGTTGTTAAGGTTGAGATCTCAAATATTTTCAGGTACAAAAAACTATTATAATATTCTATAAATAGGTTCATCTCAATTGTTAAATTCAAATTAAGTTTCTGGGTTTATTTGTATATGAATAATTCAAATATGAACAACATAGCATTACACGCACCTCTCAATTTTCAGTTGAGGTGCCTAATCAGGTGTTTACTCTAAATTTAAATCTATTTAATTGGTAAATGGGTGGATTATAATTTATCAATTGGTTTTAATGGTCTTCCTACCTGGATTCAGGGAGATTTAAGTGTGAAAATCTTCATTTGTACCGTAAAAAATGGCCTCAATTGTTTGGTCACGGTGCACATTTGGGGGCTGACTCCAAATTGCAGGTTATTTGTATATGAAGGGGTTAAAAAAACCTTGAAATCTACAACATAACATTACAGCTCCCCTGAAAAATGACTTTGAAAGAAAAATGAAGCGCAGTCCCTATTGGAGTGTGTGAAAACAGTTTGTACACGCCCACACTATAAGTCTAATCACTAACTGTGTGGGTGGACCGAGGGTCCTTAAAGCGCTCACACACACACACACACACACACACACACACACACACACACACATGCATGACTGTCAGCAGATTTATTCATGTTGACTCACATCTGCAGTAACCATACATACATTCAAGTTTGTACAGTTCACAACATAAATCTACCAAAAGAAGTCTTTTAATTCAAAACAACTCCGGTCTGAAATGTAAATTACCGTGAAACACTTTTGACACAGTAGTTTTTGCTCAATAGTGCAAATAATATCACAGTCTTTGGAATCCGTCACAAAATGAGCATTATGCAACTGAAAAAGGCAGCGGGGGGGGGGGGGGGGGGGGGGGGGGGGGGGGGGGGGGGGGGGGGGGGGGGGGGGGGGGGGGGGGGGGGGGGGGGGGGGGGGGGGGGGGGGGGGGGGGGGGGGGGGGGGGGGGGGGGGGTGGGGGGGCTCCCATCACGCTCATTGGTTTTAATACTGGTTTGTTGGCCACCGATAAAGCCATGGGCTGTATACCAGAGCATTATGGTCTGTCGACCTCAGTTATGTTTAATACTGTCTTCTCTGTGGTTGGTATATCTATGCCATCTCACTTCCTTGTGTCCTCAAAAATGCACAAAGAAAAATTTGATTATTTGCTGGTTTTCTTAGTCTTCCAAGAGTGTTCATTTAATAACTTTTTGGACAAATGGTTGAACAAAAAAAGTGATTTAAATACATCAAATCTAATTCTGGACGCTGCAGTGGCCTTTTTTAAAACATTTTTAATAATACTTTCTGACAATTTGTAGAACAAATGATGGACTGAGTAATTGAGAATTTAAATGTCAGTTGGTAATTGTTAGTTGCAGCCTTCAACACAGGTTGCATATTGTAGCTGCAGGCCCTCAAGTTGTTATTAATTATATGTTTTATTGTGCAAAAAAAGACAAGGCACAGCACGGGTAAAAAGAAAAGTAAATTGTAAGCTTTGGTATAAACTGGTTTTAGTTTATGTGACTAGAAAAAAGTGTCTAGAAAAGCGCTATATAAATTCAAAGTATTATTATTATTACATATGGCTATACATAACGCCAAGTGTCCAGTAATACTGACAGTGGTAGTTTACCACCTGTGACCATCTGGTACATTTAAAGCATTATTTTATATTTATAGGTGCGGATTATTTTATCCACTATGCACAGCGTCAAATAACATTTAATTCATGTATAAAAACGGTCAAAAAACTTCAGCAAAGAAGACTAAAAGACAGGGGGGAAAAAAAGTAATACCACATTCAGCATCTTCTGGGTGTAACGCATCCTTCTTTAGAGGCTCCAAGAGGGGTGTTTAAACTCCACGTTGTGGCGTGTTGCCCATTTGGCATAGATGGCCTTCTCGGTGATGAAGCGATGGCCCCCGCGCTGCGTGTGCTCGTGGAACCTGTACATCCGGCACTCGTCGATTCGGTTCCTCTCGTAGTAGTGGTAAGGAACGACACTGTGATTGGCTCGACTGTCACGGGGTGAGAAAGGTTATTTACCATAATTAATAAGAAGATGGAGCTCGAGTTTCAAATGTGTCATGTCTCACCTGCAGTAGTTGTCGTCGATCATTCCATAAACACGGATGCTGTCACACATGTCGATAGCCAGAATCATGGTGAAGAATCCAGTGCTGAGGAACGCCCCCGTCTTTATTCTGAGTGAGAGCGGACATTTGTTCTTAAAAAGGCTTCTTTTTTTCCTTTTTTTTACTCTTAACATGATAAGAATAAAAGGATTTGAACAGATTAATTGGCAACTATTTTAATAATTGTTTGTCGTGCAAAAGATTAATTAAAAAAACATAGTCCCAAGCTGCACAAGTGGGAAGACTTTCTGCTTTTTCTTTTTATTACTTTTGTTATTTTTTAAAATCATTTTACACTATTTTTAGATTTTTACAAACCAAACAATGTATTGGTTGCATTCCTCAACAAAATAGTTTTAAAAATAAAATGTTTAACAACTCAACCAACTACAACAGTTACATTCTGCTTTTATATTAATTAATGATAATAATAATAATAATAATAATAATAATAATAATAATAATAACAAAAACAGTCATAAGGGACATTTCTCTTCATTGTGCACTTCTGATAATTTAGGTATATTGAAGTATACTTTTAGATAAGTAAAATGTTTAATACGGGACTTTTACTTGTTTTGAATAGAATACATGGAAAACAAATAAACAGGGCATCACTTTCATGTGTTGGCCTGGGACGCTAAACTCATACTCTACCTGTTTTTTCCAGTTTCATTCTGAAACACACCATCGCAGTACAGAATCTTCTCTGTGGTCACGGCGTAGATTCTGACTTTTGGGTACTTCCCTGCTATTTTCAGGAGAGTATTGAAGATGTGTCCTTTCCCGTCTTGCCTCATGTTCCTCTCAGGACCCCAGAACACATATGTGGTGTCTGCGGATCGCTGGAAATAGTAGCGCTCATTTTTTACCAACAAGGGAACACTGGTGTGAGAGACGACCCGAACGCTGGTGCGGTTTCCGACGTCTTTCTCATACCCCTGCGTGGGCGCATTGTTCATCCGGATCACGCATCTGACATTGTCTATCTCTTCTCCAACGCCAGCTCCGAGCATCTGGCCTGAGCTGGACACCAAGGCACACTGGCTGCAGTGCATGTAAAGGAACTGTTGAGAAAGAGGGCAGAACAAGAAATGTGTTTCAGGTTTCACACATACAGGGAATTATAACTCAGTAGTTAGAATTACATATGTATTGATGTGCATATGTGTTGTCTGACTGTGAAGCATGACGTGTTACTTGTTGTCATTATTGTCGGAAATAATCTCAAAACACTGTAATTTACTTTCAGCAAAAAGACAAAAAACAAAAGATCATCCATGGAAATCCTCCTGACTAGAACTGTAACAATTATACATTAATTGAAAGGAAATGTATCATTTATATATCTCTCTATATATATATAACTATATATATATATATATATATATATATATAACTAATTAACTAATAACTCATTAACTGGAAATAATCCAGACAGTTTTCAATTGGGATAGCCTGTTGGGAATGTTATTAATTATGATCATTTAATAAATTGAGGATTCATCGATGATGGAAATAATCAAGGTTTTTGCACAGCAAGATATGAAACAAAAAAAAACTTATATTTAAAACATGAAGGATCCGAAATTGACTTTCATGCACGCCATTAACTAATGGCCTGTGACCCAAACCTCTCCCTCCCCCTCTCTCTCTCACCTGGTCCATCCTGCCGGGGGTGATCCTCATGTAGCCCCTCAGCCCGTTGCTTTGCAGAGCCGGCGACACGCCGTCCCGTGTGATCACGTGTCCAAACCAAAACAACAGAGGGAGGCTCAGGCTGAGCAGACAGAGCCAGAGGAACATCTGTATTGATGGGGGCGTATAATGTGTATCCGGTAACGTACTTTTCCATCAATCTATTATTAATACACGATATACATTAGTTACATTAGTTAAATTACCTGATATTTCATATCAAGACCCATGGGGAAGCCCTGCTCCAGGAAGCCCGGCGACGCTCATTTTTCCAGCCGCTTGACGTGAGGCAGAAGCGGCGAGACTGAGACAAGCCCAGCCGTGGAGGAGTCATGCTCCTCGGGATTCATATTCACAGATATGAACGGCTGCTCTCGATGAGTGCTCTCAAATCCAGGATCCTTTTCTCTTCGGCTCAACTTCGCAGGCAGTTCTAGTCGATCGACGGTATCTTTTAATTAGCTATTATCTGAAACCCGCCCAGTTATGTACTGTTATCTCAACCGTTGCGTTGACACTGTACTTACAGGCTCTTTCTAAAAAAACATACAATGTTCTTTATCCAGACCATGACTTCCGATCAACCTTTTTCAAAACAAACGTTTCATCTAAACGATCTCAACACATAGCACACATACTCAGTCAGTACAAAGAACATATAATACACATTCGTGCAAACACGGTGCAGTACGTAGAATGTGACCAGAGAACGAAGCGAAATGAATATATATCAACGCACCTAAACATATATGAGATGTTAGTACTTTTACTCTGAAAGGCACATGCCCAAACCGGAAACAGTCTCTTTGTGTTACCGTTGTTCAGCAGCACTTTCACCAGGGAAACTTTACAATGCCGCCTTCAGGTGCCACTCGGAAATGTAAGATACTTTACGAAGGCTGAGTTCGAGCGTCTTTACTTGCTTATAAAAACATGACCATTACAAAGACAGTAGTATTATTAACTAAATACTGGCCACCATGTAATTGTATGTGCCACGGGAACCTCGACAGTTTTTGTTTACAGTCTGTTTTTTAAAGGGTGAGTAACGACCTTATTTATTTCCACTTTTAACGTCCATCCGATTGGTCAAGAAAATAAAGCAAACCTCAGTACACCTCGTTCTACTGGCTGAGCAGGCGCGTCAGTAACCCAACGTTTCTAAAGCACCGCCCCCGAGCGAAAAGCTAGTGTGCGGCTCTTTCACTGGCTGTGACACAGTAATGCCCTTCCCTGGCGCCCTGGATGCCCACGGTATGTACCTGTGTGACGGATTATGTTATTAGTTGTACCGCTGGTTAGCCTCTGAGGTGTGAGTTTAAAGCCCCACAGCCGGTGTCTGGTTGGTCGGATGATGCTGTGCTGTCAAGTGACAGATGAGGCTGAGCTAGGCTAGCTAAGTGTGCCAGCTAACATTAGCATGCTCGCCTGTGGGTGCTCGCTCTTGCCCGCTTGCTCGTGCTGAGCATGGCCATTCATTGACAACATATACAACAACAAAAAAGAGCTCAGACTTGTTGTGCGTTTGACGTAAACAAAAACAATAACGGGCTAACTGCCTGGCTTGCTATTCACCTACAGTAAAGTCTCTTTCAGCTAGCAGTCTCTCCATTATCAAAAAAATCTTGCCTGCGTGACTGGAATTATTGTTTACACCGATTATTGTTTACCAAAATAGAGAAAAAAGTCACATGGAATCCGCACCTGCTCTTTGTCACGTACTGTGCGTGTGCGCGTGCGTGTAAGAGCAGGCTGGTGAACTGCCTGCATACCAGAAAGTGTAGACAGGTAGGTTAAGTAGCTGGCAGAATGTCAAGTTACTCTGCTGCTTAACAGTTTATGTGAGCCTAATCCATGGACCTTTGCAAGTTGATTTTGTGTGTGTGTCTCGAGAATTTGTTTTTGTCCTGGAGCCAACAGCACTGTTGCAGTGGTACAATAACTGTGTGATGGCATGTCTTTTATTTTTACAAGGCCTGTGCAACATAGTGTTCCTTTTGCAGGCTGCTACACTCTGATCATTTACCAAAACTCACGTCTTATTTATTATAGGGTAATACATCTACAATCAAGACATTGGACACGCGTGGAGTGGAAGCTCGGGAGTGGATGACGATAGACGGTTCATCAGCAAGCTCTGAGCTGGCTGATCTCAGAGCAGAGAGGACACCTTGTACAGGGCGAACGTGAAGGCGTTTACAGTTCTGAGATGGCATTCAAACAAGCAAACGCGATGTCCATCGCCCAGGCGTTGGCCATGACTGTAGCAGAGATACCAGTGTTTCTGTATTCCACATTTGGGCAGGTAAACCGCTTTGAAGACAGTTAACGTTTTGCATCTCTAAACACAAGTGCCATTCACTATCCTTGTCCAGTAAAAAAAAAAAGTAAAGATGTATAAGTTAATGTTTAGTAGATCTCTTTATGTATATCTCTCTATTTGCCTCTCCTTCTTTCAGTCCATATTTTCTCAGCTGAAGCTTTCCCCGAACTTGAAGAAGGTGCTGTTTGCCACAGCGCTGGGCAGTGTCGCCCTGGCTCTCACCGCTCATCAGATGAAAAGGCGGGGGAGAAAAGGAAGCAGGTAACACAAGGGAAGGAGGGCCAGAAGACGGTGGGAATACCTGAGGCGCTGATGAAGACGGGAAGACCCTCGTCATTTAAGAGAGGTGTGCAGGACTTCACGCTTGGAGGAAAACCTCCAGTGATACTTTTCCTCTGTGTCCATCTTTTGAGAAATATGCATAGAAAAAGAAACGTTTCTTCCTCTCCGTAGGCCCGTTTACTGGCCGACCGATGATGAGTCCCAGCACTCGGAGCAATGACACCATGAGCGGAATTTCATCCCTTGCACCCAGTAAACACTCAAGTTCCTCACACAGCCTGGCATCTGTTAGTTTTACAATTTACAACTAATTCAGTATCACTGTGGCTGCCATTTTTTTTTTTATTACACATTCCTTAATGTGTCATTGTGTGTGTTTTGTGTTTGTGGCATAGATACGGGTCCCAAACTCTCCAAATCAGGCAGCCAATCCATCCAACCCCTGGGAAGCGGAGCCCGTGGTGGAAGAGTCAGGGGCAGTTGAGGATGCAAATGCTGAGAATCTCTATATATTGGGTATGTATTAACTGTTTTCCTGATTTTAGAGAAAGGTAAAGCACATTTTTTTGTGTTGCCTTAAATATAGTGTGAGGAACAGAGCGATATGTTCTACTTTACCAGTCTTTGTTTAGTAATAGTCAGTAATAATCTTGGTGACTACTTTAAACAAACAAATGCTGTATTGGCAAACTGAGACTGCCTTGTATCTTGAGTATCATGTATAAGTAAAACTTATTGCGTGTGTTTTTACCATGTGTGGTCGCCATGATTATAATATACATAATTTCCCACATCGTGTGACGTCAGCATTCATTTTTGGCTGTTTGTGATTTGGAGAAAATCAAGGCTATTATCCGGTGATGTTGGATTCTTGGACCCAGGGTGCTGCTCTTTTGGATTAGGATTATCCTGCATGGAGTATTTGAATTCTACTCTCTGTTCCCCATTTTAGAAGTGTAGAGACTCAGGCCACTTAATACTGCACTTAACAATGTATCTGATAGAGTAGGAAATCCCCCCCCACTGCTGAAACCAGTAAGAAATACCACCATACCAAGTTTTGACTTTCCAGTTCCCGACAGTTTGGTTGCGTGACGTCTTATCGCTCTTTTCCTGCCAGGGATGGAGCTCTTTGAGGAAGCTCTACGAAAGTGGGAACAGGCCCTGAATATTCGCCATCCCGCCCACTCGACCTCCAGCAACAGCAGCCTCGCTCTGCAGGGGGCAACGTGTGAGGACTTTCCAATGGTAACCATCAAACAATAATTACCAATACAGACGGCACGGTATTCGTGTACATGGTTGGATTACTTTCCACTTGAGTACAGTGCAGTGCAGTAGAGATGTTGCCTGGTTGTTGGTGACACAGCACCAATGCAGTACAATTGAAAGAAATTAACTTGCATGTTTTATTATATACTAATACTTACTGCTTTCCCCCCCCCCCCCCCTGCTTCCTTACAGGTTGAAAGTCGTAATAATGTGTTTGCTGAGAAGTTGGAGACTCTACTGCACAGGGCGTACCACCTACAAGAGGACTTTGGCAGCAGTATCCCAACAGACAGCGTGCTGGCAGATTTTGGTAAGATTAATGTCGAGCTTATGTCTGACCTGAAAAGACGAGAGGACTGAACATCAATCGAGGAGAACAAAATGACAGTACAGACTCAAGCTTGAGGTGTAACCAGCTGCCAAAATAAACAGTAGTGGGTTCACACGTTTGTTATTTTCTGTTAAGTGCATTTGTTTTGGTTCTTGCCCTGTCAGTCAGAGTTTGTGGTGTTCCTTTGGCAGAGAGTGAAGGAACTCTTATCTTGCCTCAAGTGGAGAGCTACCACAGGCTGCAGGATGATGATGCGACGACGGTTACCTCCGACGAGACCTTTTTCTCGGCTGCAGAGGTTAGTTCCTTTTCTCGGCTCTCTGAAAACAACATGTACATTAGTCTCTACATTCCAAGGGCTCCCTAGTATTTGTATCAAATAGACATACGAGTACCCTTCTAGCTGCTGTTCTACATAAAACAACGTGTGTGTGTGTGTGTCTTTTCTGTGCAGCTGTTCGATACAATGTCTCTAGAAGACGTCTACCAGCCACTTAAACCTGCAGCTCTCTATGAAGAAGCCTTGACTCTGGTCCGGGAGGGCAGAGTGTCCTATAGGTCTCTGAGGTAACTGTGAAGTGTACCATCTGTACCTAAACCTTAAAAGTTGTCCTAATCAATATGTTTTTGGCCAACAGTTTATTAGATGATTATAGTAATGAACCCAGGATCTCCGGTTAACCTCAGCTCTACGGAGCATTTAGTGTGTTTCAGATTACTGTCTTGTTTTTGGTTCACCCTCACTGCCATCATCGGCATCAATACCAGACGTTTCCAACAAATGCGTCTGCTGGATCTGTAAACAGAAGACAATAGCATGTCAATGTTTGATACTTCTCTCTCTCTCTCTCTCTCTCTGTCTCTCTTTTTACCAGGACTGAATTACTTGAATGTTTCGGTGACCAAGACTTCCTTGCCAAGCTTCAATGTGTGAGACAAGCATTCCAGGTCGGTTCCAGCTCCTTAGACTTCCTCCATGATGCGTACTAGATCACTCTCTTTGTTTGGATGATCGCAATTATTGATATCCCCCCCCCTCCCCCCCCCAATTGTCTGAAACCTGCTCATTCTAACCCAATGTTGAATTGAGGCGCGTCACGCGGCAACATGTGCCGAGCGTACGCTTGGAGTCACCGGCTTCAGTGGAACGTGGCTTGCAGCCCGTCGCTGTGTAAACACGGCATTCGCAGTCTTTTGTAGTTGTTGTTCTAAGTGTCTCCTCTTTTCTCTCTTTTTGCTGGAATCCTCGTCTCTGGTATCGTACAGCGTATGTAATGACACCCGAGTAGAAACCTTGAGGCACACGCCGACACGCCTGATTTTGTAGTATGCCGTCCATGTGCCGGTGCGGGCTTAGCACCCTTTCAGGCATGTTGAGTCAGGTTTCTTTGTTTTAAGAGACATCCGGACAAAAGCTACACGGTCAAATATATCAACGGCAGCTGCATTCAGGAGAGCCGGTTTCATTTAGATTTGTAGCTTTGTTCTTCAGTCTCGGGCAAACATCTGCTCCCTGCTCCACCCGAGGAAGATGGTTCACTTTCAGGGTTAACTGTTAAATGTGGTTTTGAACCAAATCGTTATGCAAATTACTGTCAGAAATAGACTGTTTTAAAGAGCTTTATTTTTCAGGTCCTGTTGATAGATGAAACTCATCGCACATTCTTCATGGAGACGGGGAAGCAGATGATTGCAGGGTTAATGGTGAAGGCAAATAAGGTAAACTCTGTTCCTTCGGTCCCTCACTTATTAACTCATCCTATTTGGATAAGCAATACAAGCTTATGCTTCTGTGGACATGTTTCCACAGATGAAACTTATTACGTTATGTTTTGTTGTTGCTTTTAATGCAGAGTCCCAAAGCCTTCCTGGAGAGCTATGAGGACATGCTGCTTTACACCAAGAGAGAAGAAACGTGGACCGTCACAAAGATGGAGCTCGAGGGTCGAGGGGTGAGTGATGCCGTCATTTATCTTGTGTGAAATGTCAGGTCACTCTGTACTACTGTACAAATACTATGCGTCAGATAGCACAGGAAAATAAAGTTACCCTCCAGAAGTCAACGGTACAACGTTGTGTGCATCCTCAAGGTATTATGAATGTGCTCAATGCATTTTTCTTTCTCATAAAACATTTAAACATTATTAAATAAGGAGAAGCGATGCAACAGATGGACACATTTAGGGCTTCTAACTACTGCTTATTTGCAGCCTTCGTCCCTTTTTATATATTCAGAGACATCCCCAAAAAAAAACACGTATATATATATATATATAATGTGTATGTATGAGGGAGAAAACATAATCCCTTTGGTATGCAATACAATGAACTTTGGGGGTTCTCGTGTCATGGGCTCTGCAGGTGGTGTATATGAACTTTTTCGACATCGTATTGGACTTCATCCTAATGGACTCATTTGAAGACCTGGAGAACCCTCCCTCCTCTGTGGTCGCCGTGTTGAGGAACCGCTGGCTCTCTGACAGCTTTAAAGAGACGGTGAATTCATACACACACACACACACACACACAGCAGTTCCTTTATTATTCCACCGATGATGATGTTTATTAGAGACAA
Source organism: Cyclopterus lumpus (assembly GCF_009769545.1). Taxonomy (NCBI): domain Eukaryota; kingdom Metazoa; phylum Chordata; class Actinopteri; order Perciformes; family Cyclopteridae; genus Cyclopterus; species Cyclopterus lumpus. The sequence continues at coordinate 5,473,164 of NC_046977.1, read as the reverse complement.
ATGACTCTAATAAACAGGGTTGTTTTTGTTCTGTTAGGCTCTGGCAACTGCTTGCTGGTCTGTCCTTAAAGCGAAAAGGCGTCTTCTTATGGTGAGTTTGAGCTCATTTAAAGTTAAAGAGAACTATTTCTTGCAGCCTTGTGTCTTTTTGATTTTGATCTCTTGCTTCTCTCCGTAGGTTCCTGACGGGTTTATCTCCCACTTCTATGCCATATCGGAACACGTGAGCCCAGTTTTAGCGTTTGGGTTTTTGGGACCCAGGCAGCACCTCAGTGAAGTGTGCACCATTTTCAAGGTGAGAGCTAAAATGCTGTGATTTCAACACAATTTCGGAAAGCCAATTACTGTTACTGGTGCCACGCATACTGTACACATGAAGTTCAGTTTACTTGTAATGAGGACGACTACACAGCCTCAAATGGTTGCATGATGTCTTCTGTGGCTCTGGTATGGAGGAGCTTTCCAAAATCTGAGAAAACAACCAGGAATATGTCATCAGGGTTGTCAAACTAGAGGTGCTGCTTTTGATTTTGACTATTTTTTTTCTTGTGTTTTTTTAAATATACAAAATGTCATTCATTTCTCTCCTTTCGCTTGCAGCAACAAATCCTGCAGTACCTGAAGGATATGTTCGATCATGACAAGGTCCGCTTCACCTCGGCTCAGTGCTTGGCCGAGGACATCCTGAACCTTTCCCACCGCCGGAGTGAGATTTTACTCGGGTACCTGGGAATCAGCGGCCTCCTGGAGCTCAATGGGGCCCCGCCGAGAGACACAGAGGGCACTTCAGAGCCCAACTGAGACTCCTCGGGTCCGACTTTTGGGGACTTGTGTCCGCCTGGTTTGGTGACATGGATACTTTCCTTCAACACACCTGAATAGAGCGCTCCCAACACGGGGAAGACCAGGCCGTCTACACTATCATTTCACACGGAGCGAGTCTCTCTGAACGAGAGGTTGCATTGTAACCTTCCATTCATCGGACTTGTGGAACATCATAGTCGTCATAATCATGTAAAAAAAAAAAAAAGTGCGTTTGTAGGTTTATACTAAAGGGGCAAGGATATTAGAGGGAAAAAGCATAATAATTCCTGGCAGGCTTGGCCAGCTGAAGACTTGAAGGACTTTAAAAGAGTTTGTCTCCTCCTTTAATCTGAAGAAGTGTTTATTTAATCCTTTTTGGTTTAATTGCGCAAGCTTAGATGTCACATATCCAAGAGACTGTTTTTAAAAATGCAAAAAGATACCGTGTAAAATTAGTAAAGTGTGTTACAATGTTGCTCATATTGAAGTTTGATTATCCCAAAGTGTTGCGTCGACCCCACGGCTGTCTTCTCTTCCAGCTAGGATGAAACAGTTTTGTAAAGATTGACGTGCCTCCGATTTTCTCTGGCAATAGATGAAAATTAATATTAATTTTTAGGTGCCACAGAGAAAGAAACGACCCAATAACCCAAATGTTACTTAAAGCGGTAACACCTGTGCTTTTCCTGTCAAAATATCTTCTGTGAATACCTTTTTTTCGGGGGGTGGAAACGGTTCTAAATGTTCAGAAACACACGTGGATATTTTCCATAAACACATTTTCAAATTGACCCAACCTCTCAATCAAACGGTGCCATCTACTAGTTTTTGCGGGCATTGCACAGTCCGACTGTACCCGACATAAGTGCACTGATGAACACGTGACTGCGCCTCGTTTTCCTGTTGTTGTTCCAACGTATTGGAGCTCAGAGATGCCAAGAAGAAAACTGAGTTTATTTCTGCTGAGCCCAACATTGATGACTGGTTTTGTTTGTTTGTTTGTTGAAGAAACGGTCAAATACTGGACTATCTGAATGAAATTTGATGAAAAGATTATTTATTTGAACTGTGTGTGTGTGTGTGTGTGTGTGAGAGAGAGAGAGAGAGAAAAGAGAATACATTTCTGTCAAATAATTTTTTTTGGGGGGGGGGTCTTTATAGTTTTATCATACACATTAATTATAATCATACGTTTTTGTGGTCTTTATAATCCAAATCCTGCTCTTGTTGCAACACGTCTCTCTGAAGTTCAGATGTTCACGGTCACAGAAACGGCGTTGTGTTCAGAGTCGGCATTATGGGATGTATCTCTGTTTCGGTCCAGCATTTGCATCAAACTGAATCGAGCTTCTACTGGACAAAAAAAAAAAAAAAAAGACGCTTTTTGTTTTGCAAATGTGCAGCTTTGGGTTTTGAAGCATTTTGCACTTTATTATAAAAAGCAGAAAGAAACAGGAATGTCCCACAACCCTTTTTTATATAATCAGTTTGAGAGTTTATCTGTACAAATATAGACGTATGTAATGCATCATAGAACTGACATACTATTGATAACATTAGGCTTAAATGATGTACAGTATATGGAAACTATCTTTCCTAGGAGCAAAAAAATATATATATTTTACAGAAGTTCTTTATTCTGGTTACTTTCCAAAAGTTTCATGTTTTCGTCTCCCATGTTTGAAAATGTTCAAATTCTCACATTTTTTTACTTTTTTTTTTTTTTTGACTGCTTGTCCTGTCCAATCCATTCTCCCTAAGTTGTGGTCCCGTCAATGTAGACGACCAAGTATATTTGCAACAGTGTCAATCATGCAAGTGGATGCAATTATGGAAAACTGCTAATGCGTAAGTCTTGCGTTGTGCTTTTTCCTCGGGCCTGAGCGAGAATGATCAGAGAGGATGCATGTTAGTCGAGCTTCTCTGAAATGCATCAATCGGTGTGTCTTTGCAACTCTTAATCGTTGTTCGGTTTGAAAAATCTAGGAAGAAAAAAAATAAAGTTAGGAAGACGTTAACTCATAACGACTTGAATGTCAGAATTTAAGAATGAACTCTCATGAATATATATATATATATTCTATAGATCGTAGAGTTTTTTTTGAGGATTTCACATGGCCAAAATCAAGAAAATGACTTTTTGTTTCACTGCTGTACATTACAAGTGTCCTCTTCATGCCTTTTTTTTGGTCTTTTCTATTGTTTAAATTAAAATGCCAGCACAAACTGTAAATTAATTTTGATTCTCCATGTTAAATGTGTTTTGGTTTTGTTATTAAACCATACGTTTATTATGCCTTTTCCCAAACGGATGACGGCTCATAGTGTTTTATGTCTCGCCAGGAATCGGACTTTCCTAAAACTCAAGATTATGTACAATAGAGAGGTTTATTTTTAAAGAGTGACTAACTCTTAATTAAATAGATCAGAAAGTATGATTTAAGTGAGAGAAATGATTCGTCTTTTGACGGCTAAATTGTTCCAGCAATGGGAGATTGTCCACTATGTGGCAGAAACGCTGCAGCGTATGATACAGAATTGACTCCCACAATGATCCCTGTACTAATTAAAATTAAAATTAAAACCGAGCATCGGCAGCAATAAATAAGTCGTGTCGAATCTGTGTTGTTCTGTTGCCAATGTTATGTTGGCTGCAACAGTAAATAAAGTGTGACATTTGATGCAGGCCTCTTATTAATTATTGTGCTTCTCAACTCCATTTAGACCTGGACAAAGTAATTAGAGGCAGTTGGAGAAGATACAAGAGGAAGCTCTGGGCTGATTCAATGTTAGGCCAGTGGGGGGTGCACAGCTCATAGGTGTGCTGAACACGTTTAGAAACCTTCTCAATGTGTATTTCTTCTCATTTCCATAACTCTGCCCTCAAAACACAACCAGGGGACATAATCAACGCAGCCCATTTTAAAGCATAACTGCTTTGCCAACACTTTAAGAATTGTTCTTGAACAAAACAAAGGCTTTCCCCCCCTTTTCTCCTTGAAAACAATTCATTTTTTTCCTTTTTTCTCAGAAAATACATCCATAAAATCAGATTTCAAACAGAGTCAGTATTGAAAGAGGCCTTGAAACATAATATCTCAAAATGTTGAATCTTATCCTGCGTTTTCATTCCCTCCTACATGTTGGCTACTGTACACATACAAAGGGTCCACACATCTTTAGTCTGCGCTTCCTCTTTTATTTTCCATTCCTGTTGGAGATACTCGGCACTTGTTCAGTTTTTTTTCTGTTGTTTACTTTGCGCGTCCTGTTTTGCCAGTCTGTGAGCGCTCTGCTGTTGGTGGATGGATTTATGTCAGTTGGAGAAAGTCAGTTTCTCCGCTGTGTGTGAGGGTGAGTAGTGATATCTATCTTCTTCTGAGAGATGAACAATGTCAACATTAAGGTCTCACCCTCTAATGCTGTGAGATATAGAGTATTGGATTTTAACAATTGACAATTTTAGGGTGTTTTTTCCCTGCATGAATAGACACCAAATTAGTAGGGTTTGCTTTGCAGGTGCAGGTACACTCAGTTGCCAGTTCATTTGGCACACCTCAGCTAAAGCTAATACAGTTTAATACAAAAGAATTGAGAATTGTGGTCCTCTTATAGTTCATTAAGGTATAATGTTCAGTTGTTGTTGAACATATTTCAGAGATGTATTGGTTTAAATGTCCTGGTGATTCTTGAGGCTTCGTTGCGTTTGAATATTGCATTATACGGAGAGTTGTTTTTGTTATTAAGCCTATTGATATAAATAGGGTATAGCCAAATTAATTGAAGCACAAGTCTGTATATCAAAGGGAAATTAGAAGGGATGTTTTATGTTACTATAGTTATATTTGATAGACCTAATGATTAAAATTTTAATCATGATAAGATTTTTAAAAAATGTCACAATAATTTATATATATATATATATATATATATATATATATATTCATATATCATGGTTAGTTGCTCATTCAACTAGTTATTTAGTTGACTATTCACGACTGTGGTGTAAATAACAATTATTATAGTTTCAACTTTTAAACACTTTATCAAGGGTGACTTGTAAAATAAAAAATACAAATTACATGATCCTTTGACTATATATATATCTCCACATATGTAAATATGACTGGGCAAACACCAAGGCAAATTAAATACATGACGTGCCTAAATTAATTTAGCAGTCTAATTATGAACTAGGTTTTATTTTCTGATTTAGTGCAGTTCGCTGCTTTGTGGAAGTGCTGGACTTTTGTGTGTGTTTTTTTTTTTTTTTTGCTTCATTCAATAATTCTTCTCTATGGGGACTATATCTCGTCCTCAGTGTGCGGCTCTGATTGGTCGGATCCTCCGCTGCCGGGACCCGCTTGAACACAGTGCTCGGTTCGCCATTGGTTAAGCTCGCGTCTGGGGCGTTTCACCGGGACTGCCCGGTTGTGTCCGGGTAAGATGGCGTTGGAAGAGCAGTGCTCGGCACCATCTCGATGGCGGTCCATATCTCTGACACACGTCGAGTTCCCGGAAGGTATGTCAACTTAATATCTCTCTCTAACTGTCGGAGATGCGAACCGCTTTTTAACTTTAGAAGCCTGCGCGCGCGCGTTACTGAATGGACACGGCCGTTGGCGATGCCGCCAAATAGTGAGACGCCGCACGACCTCGAGCACAGCGGGGAATGGAACCCGGGCTGCTACATTGTGAGACGGGAGACGCATGCGCAGTAGCCGCTAATGTCCACAATGAACGCGAGCTAGCCTGTTAGCTGCCTTGATATCAGCTTTGATATTTTCCTCTCAGGATTTATCAAACATGCCGCGTCCTGTATTAATTGTTCAGTGAAATTAAAGCGTCGTGTGCAGCAAAATATTATTCACGACTGTGGTGTAAATAACCATTTATTCCACCTGACAGCATTGCTGCCAGGACTACGGCTAACGTAGTAGCTAGCTCCTTGGCCTCATACTGACTAGTATAACTAGGTTAGCATAAACCACATTGCAGCGAGCTTAAAAAAAATGTGCAGATGATGGCTTGGCTACGTCACCGCAGCAGCTTCCTACTTGTAATCAGTTGAACATGTCAACCATCCGGGTTCACTGAGTACCTTTTAAAGTGTGACTCCCACCGGTGCGAGATGACTTTGATGTTGTTCTGTGATCTTCATGACAGCTTCTCCTATGTTTTCAGGCGATCTGACGGGACACTTGCTGGCCTACTTCAGTCTCCTACCCATTGCGATCCTCGTGGGTTTTGTGACACTCATAGTGTTTAAACGGGAGCTGCACACGGTGAGTTCTGCACGTGCACTTTTCAGTTTAAGAGAGTGTCACTTTCCAAGTCAATGTCGGCGGGGGGGAGGAGGTGCAGGTGCAGGGGCTGAACATGTGTGTCAGAAAAGCAAGCAGTTTGCAAGTGTTTGTGTTGACCTAATTGTTTTTTTTATTGTTTTTTTAAAATACAGATTTCCTTCTTTGGTGGCCTAATCCTGAATGAAGGGGTGAACTGGGTGCTGAAGCATATTCTCAGAGAGCCGCGCCCATGTGCAGGTGAATGAGTGGACAAACTGTTGACATTATACAATCACATATCTATCTATCTATATATATATATATATATATCTCACACTGGATTGTATATGGATATTGCCTATCTCAATCCTCAAAATAGTTGCCGATTTGTTTTTCTTTTCTGACAAATCAAGGTATCAAAGCATCACCTGATGCTAAAATCATATACAAATCCCAACTGCCAAATCCATTTATTTAAATGTGTAGTTTCAGTGAGATTAAGATTTATTTTTCAGCAGTCAGAAAACACATACAGTATAAAAGCATAGACACACACCGAAAAGAAGTGGTATACAAAACAGATGTAGAGGCTCACTTCATTTTGAAACTTTGGTGCTCAACCGACTAAAATAATCGGTATGTTTTATATGGAGATGTACTTATTTAAAATGTATATTTATATTCAGTTATGTTGTCTCTGCAGGAACTCACAATACCCTGCACACAGAATATGGGATGCCCTCCAGTCACTCCCAGCTTATGTGGTTCTTTGTTGTTTACTTTTTTCTTTTCCTTTATTTAAGGTGAGCTTGTTTTTTTCTTGGCGTTTGGAAAGGTTTACGGGTGGAAATATGTCGCTGATTTATTAGTCAAATATAGTTTTTGATCATTTCTACAACCCGTAACATTGAAATGGTTTGAATAATTGTGTCATGCATACATGTATTGTCAACCTCACACTGATGTCAGAACAAGCATATTATTTCTATTGGTATCTGTTATTTACAGGGCATGCGTCTCATTATCACGTTTTTGATTACCACTCATGAGACGCTTTCACTTCACCTCTCCATGAGGTCGATGTCACGATGTGAACTCGTGCTGATCTGTCTTTTCAGAATGCATCAAACGAACAATGCTCGATGTGTGGACCTGCTGTGGAGACACATACTGTCCATCATCCTGTTGGGCACGGCCTTATTCGTCTCATACAGCAGGTAAGGCTGCGGTGATTATTTTCATTATTTTTTCTATAAAACGCCTGGGGGGAAAAAGCGGGGAAGAATTCCTTAATTTCTTGTTTTCCGTCTGACTAAATATCCAAAACCCAAAGATATTCAATTTACCAACAGAAAACCAAACATCAGTTTAACAGTTTATGGATTTTTAAAAATTGTTGTTAGAATCTTCTGTCAATTGAATAATGAATTCAACAGTAACCGTGTGCTCAGAGCAGGTGGACAGGAACATTTAGAATATTGTTTGGCGGACCCGTCTGTTCACAGGGTGACAAAAAGCCCACATTAGTGTTTTTTTCTTTGACTGAACAAAGATCCTACAGTCGATATTGTTTGAAGTGCATGCTGCTGACTTTGGTCTCTCTCGCCCTCAGGGTCTACCTGTTGTATCACACCTGGAGCCAGGTTTTCTATGGCGCAGTGGCCGGCACTACGATTGGCGTAGTCTGGTTCTTTTTCACACAAGAGATGCTGACACCATTATTCCCCAAAATAGCAGCGTGGTAAGAAGTGCTCTAATTTCTTCGTCTCCTCCTCGTGTCACAGGGGAAGACGAATCGTCCTTAGCCTGAATAAGTGGATAAATCTAGTCCTTCATGGCCACTCTCATAATTTGTTCTTTTTAACGTTTTTCTTAATTTATAGGCCAATATCAGAGTACTTCCTGGTGCGAGACACAAGTCTGATTCCCAACATCTTGTGGTTTGAGTATACAGTGACCCGATCAGAAGCAAGGTAAGAGCCTGATGCACTTTTAAATTGATTTTAACACACATAATAATGTATAATAGTAAAGGGAGCTCAAGAAGCAACAGCCTCAAGTGAAGTATTTTACCACTAACTCCTATCTTCTGTCTACAAACCATGTCTCCGTTATAGAGCGGTTTATACGCCGATAGAGGTTAAATATAAATGACCATAAGCCACAATAAATGTCACTTTTAGGCTAAAGATTTGTGTGCATTTCTGTCGTCCCCTTGCTACAGAATCTGCTATACTCTGCAATTCCATTGAAATGAGCCGCTTTTCTGTGTCTCACATTTATTTTGTGACCTCAATTCATTTTGTTTTTCTTCTAGGAACAGACAACGAAAGCTTGGAACAAAACTTCAGTGATCTGCACAGCTCTTCTGTGAAACAGAGTTTAGGAACACACGTACACACACACACACACACACTTGTACACACAAAACAAATGCTCACTCGACAAAAACACACTGGAGAACCATCTTTTGGACTGACGTAAGGTTGCAAGGAGTAAAGGGCGAACCCCCGTTTACAGGCGGCGAAAGAGGTCCTGGACCCCCCGGAGCCCACGGCCTCAGCAAGTCCGTCCACACGCCTCTCCTCCTTGTACAGCTTGACCCAAATGCTCTTCAATGCATGCAAGACTGTGCAAGAGGCATACTATTTAATGATAGATTAATATATATATATATTTTCCCTATAAAACGCACGCTGACGATAACAACGTACTGTAAGAGGTTCGAGGAGTTGAAGGAGGCGTATAGGTCCAGTTTCAACGCTGCATGTGTTTAGTGATTCCTTTTTCTTTTTTTACATATTTGGATTGATAGCTGGTGAGAACGGGTGGGCAGGGAGGTTGGTTGTGGAATTAAACCATTTTTCATTGTTATATAATAGAAAATGAACAATTTCTAAAATTGGTTGTGATGTAATATAAATGAAAATTTGCACACAAGTTTGAAAAAAAAAAGAAGACTAACACTAGTTAAATGTTAAGCCCCTCCCCCTATTTTCCCTCATCAGTCTTTGCTTTGTGTCCATGACGGTCGGTCCTAATATATAAGACTCCAAAGCTTATCCGCAGTGTAAATTTAATCTGTACATTTGAGCATCGAGGTTGTTGCTTTCTGTTCATATCCACGTTTCGGGATAATGCGACTGAAATCAAAGCAGCAGGTTTCACTTGTTTTTGTCGTTGAACACACTTTGGACTGAGGTCGTGTTTTCCTCACGCCTCACACACAGTAGCAGCTTGCGAACAGGATTCTGGGAATCCATTTTTTTTATCTTGTGTTCTGCTGTTAAAGAGAACGGTTGTTTGCTTTCCAAGATAACATTCCATATAATTTAGTGAGAAAACAAACATAAAGACTGCTGAGGGGGATATGTTTTCTTTTTGTATTACTTTTGAAGAATGAAGAGAAAAAAAAGCCTCAGGTCAGTCGTAGCATGTAATTATGCTTAAATGCCTCACAGCCCACGGCAGCTAATGTTGACAGCTGTCATGTGAGGATCTTAAGCTGGTTTTAAACATCATTAGCGCCCACAAAGGGAAGTAGTTCTCTTAGAATCTTTTTTTTTTTTTTTTTTTTTTTCTTCCCATGTGTAAACCTATATCAGGCTAAATAAAAATGTGTTTATGTACAGGAGATGGTTCACGTGTCGTGCTTTGAAATACAGTGGCGTGTTTGATTATAGACATATTGTTTGCTGTTTTGCACCTAATCTGATTTACTGATTGTCAACTTTCTGCATTTTTCACTGACATGCTATGATAACATAGCAGGTAGAATACATTGGATCTATTGGCTACAGCTGGCAGAACCTCTTTTACCTGCTTATGATGACAATAAGCAGGTAAAATGTTAACCATGTTCACTACTGGAGTTTTACTTATGTATTTGTACAAAACAAAGTACAGCTGAAGCTGATGGGGATGCATTAGTCATAGTATTGGAAAAATAGGAAGATTTGAAGAGTTATTTATGAGTCATCCAATAGTAATATGGTGGCGCTAGAGATAAAAGTTAAGGGATCAACAAGTCGGTGATCGTTTGGGCTCCATGAATGTCCACGAACAAAATGAATTGCAATCCATCCAATAGTTGAGTGGTGGCTCCATGTGTGTCCATCACAGAAGCAAGCATTCAGTGGGAGGCTCGTGTGTGTAACGTGATACCCGGTGACCAATACAAATCTGGTGATGTGAACGTCTCACTCTGGCTTACAACAAAAATGGCTCACGCCTATTGCGTCGCCATTATTTAAAAATCCTGACTTTGTTTTCCAGAGACGGAATGAAGCATTTGATTCTGTGTTGGAGGACTAAGAGCTGGTGCAGGCGACGGATGAAAAACAGCATGAACGAGTTCCCCTGAATCACTGCCAGAGAGAACGCGTCAGGCCTTTCCCTGAAGAAACATCTGCCCTATTTTAAACGACCCACTCCATTTTTCATTCTCTTTTAAGGCCTAACTCCAGGATATCCCCTAACATAGATTTAGAAGAAAAAAAATGCTGAAGACCTGAACTTATTTCGGTTTCTGGAAGCTATTTTCTCTGCCCTGCAACTGTGAGGATGAGCAGCGAGCTCTGCTGGTGATGGGAGTGATGGTTTAGACTTGATGGTTTAGTCAGCGCCCTCTGCAGATGTGTCTTTCCTGAACAGATGTTTAGTTCTCGTGTCCATCTTCTAAGATGTTAAGGCCACACAGACGGTGTACTTGTAGCTATATGACACACTTAACTTAACCAAGCTGTTCCTATTGGTACACTAACGCTGTCATTTTAAACATTGGACGACTGACATCCTCTGGATGAAGATTGCTATCGCAATATAATGAGAAAGTCATAAAAGTGGAAAATATCTTTGTGAGATGCTATTTTAATATATTTATTTATTTATATATATATAAAATATAAAAGTCCTCGGCTTCATCATTGTATAATGGTCAGGCAAATCTGATCGAAACACACCCACACAGTCTCGATGAAAGCTGAGTCAGAGAGAAACACTTGAGGGGCTTTAAAGGCATAATATATATATATATTTATATATATATATATATAATTTAGAATAGGACATCAGTTCCATCAATACCGAATAAAAACAGCCGTTTCCTTTAAGTACATTTTTCCATTAAGATGCACAGTTTTCATCTACTGAATGATGTTTTTTGCCCCCAGTGGAACAAATTAAACCCCTAATCAAACATCGGCTCCAGTTTAATGAACAAGCTGCTCTCTCTCTGCAGCTCTTCCACGGTGGACTTGTTTATTTGCATCCTGAAACTTGTTAATTGCTTCATCGTTTGGCGAAGATATATAAATGTTACAAAACTACTGGCGTCTATTTCAGGAAGCTGTGCCTTTGATTTGTTTTTGTAATGACAGAGAAAGACAGGCGAGTGTTTAGGTCAACCCTACATTTGAGATGTAACTGCAAGAACATGAACAAATGATGTCATCAAGTGAATCAAAGGGGTTTAACGGGCATTTTGGATGAAAAGTACACACATCAAGCAAATGATCTTGAGGGGATTCATTTTAATAAGTAACACACTTGTAATTTGTTGAGTCCCCTGGTTTGGTTCGTTCCTGTAAAGCTCTGCCAAACCGGCTCAAATCCTGGGATTCCAATCCTCAAAATGCAATTTTTGAGGACATTTATTACAACAAACACTGAAGTGGTCTGTCTGATTTAGATTTGATTGGATGACTGACAGGAGGCACATCGCTGCCAGCAGACATTGGCAAGTATTTGGGAGTGTAATCTCACAGGAGCCATCGGCAGCAGCTCAGAGTGTGTGTTCACGCTCAGAAATGGAAGCTGCACGACTTCTCTGCTCAAACCGAATGTCAGGAAATGTGTTGTGTGAGGCTTGAGAAACGCTGGTTTGCTGCACGTGCACACTAGTTCATATTCATGTAGCACACACAATGTTTATAAGACAAATAAGAAGTTGCTATATCGATGCACAGGTCATTTGACTCTTCGTTATAACTGCATTTATAATCCCTGTGAACTAATGTAATAATGGACTCACATTGCATAAGCTCAAGTCTTTTCTCTCGCGTCAAGTCAAACTAAATACTTTATACTGTTTGTTCTTTTTCACGCCGAGTGTCTCTACTTTGGAGCCACTAGATGGCAACGAGGCGACACACTGGTTCAGTTTATAAGACGAATACACTACACGGAGGGATGGATGGATGGACGGACGGACGGATAGATGGACGGATGGACGGATGGATAGATAGATGGACGGATGGACGGATGGATAGATAGATGGACGGATGGATAGATAGATGGACGGATGGATAGATAGATGGACGGATGGACGGATGGATAGATAGATGGACGGATGGACGGATGGATAGATAGATGGACGGATGGATGGACGGATGGATAGACACTGCAGGTTACTGTCATTGATAACACCAAACACAACATGGAGCATTGGTCTTAACATGTGTCATGTTTATGGTGCAGTTTTAGGCCATCATGTTTTTTACTGAAGGGACTTATGTTTAGTAATACATTGAAAGAACTAGTCTGCGATGGATATGATGGACGGACAGATATATGGATGATGGATGGATGGATGGATGGACAGGTGGACAGACAGACGAATGGATGGATGGACAGACAGATGGATGGATGGACAGACAGATAGATGGGTGGACAGGCAGGCAGATAGATGGATGGACAGACAGATAGATAGATGGATGGATGGATGGACAGGTGGACAGACAGACGGATGGATGGACAGACAGATAGATAGATGGATGGATGGATGGACAGGTGGACAGACAGACGGATGGATGGACAGACAGATAGATAGATGGATGGATGGATGGACAGGTGGACAGACAGACGGATGGATGGATGGACAGACAGATAGATGGATGGACAGGTGGACAGACAGATAGATGGATGGATGGACAGACAGATAGATGGGTGGATGGATGGACAGACAGATAGATGGATGGACAGGTGGATAGATGGATGGATGGACAGACAGATAGATGGATGGATGGACAGACAGATAGATGAATGGACAGACAGATAGATGGGTGGACAGGCAGATAGATGGATGCACAGGTGGACAGACAGATAGATGGATGGACAGGCAGATAGATGGATGGACAGACAGACAGATAGATGGATGGACAGACAGATAGATGGATGGACAGACAGATAGATGGATGGACAGACAGATAGATGGATGGACAGGCAGATAGATGGATGGACAGACAGATAGATGGATGGACAGGCAGATAGATGGATGGACAGACAGATAGATGGATGGACAGGTGGAAAGTACTGTCAGAAAAGTGAACTAGCCACAAGACCGGATTTTAAGGAGCAATATTGGTGTTGACGTTTTAAGATCATTGACAATAATAAATATTGGATATACTTTCTCCAGTTTAAAATGTCCGTATGAGGAGTTGCATGTTTATTCTGGGGTCTTACGCATTCTTAGACCCACAAGCAGTGTGGATTTCAAAGCTGCCCAGCAGCTTCTCCAAACTGACTTCCGTATACAACTTCAGTTCACTACAAAGGTCAAAGACTAAATTTACAGCGGACAATATGAGTTTAGGAATAAACATTAAATGAATCAAATGGTACAATAAATAGATCCACCCATTAAGATACAAGTCAAATGAATCAGGTAAATAGGGTGAAAACAATCAGTGTTTTGATACTTCCAACTTCTCTTGAAGCGTTGAATAGTTTGTGATAATTAGTGGCTGAAAGAGTCATATGGATACATAACTCTATGAGCGTTCAAACTGCCACCCTCATATTTCTTTTTTTGTCTCTTGGATAGAACATAAAAAAACAACCGGCCAGCTCTTAAATTTAACTCCAACAGTGTTTTATTAACAATGGCAGCTCATTTATTAATTGTTGGCTTCATGGACTCATTTCTAATCTTCTGGGAGTAAAATGTTGTTTATGAGCCACACGATTGTCTTGATCTGATCCAAAATCTTAAAGCAGCTCACAGAGCCTGTTGCTTCATTGATTATTCTTATTAAGTTAAGTTAATGTGAGGGAAAAAACATTCCTCTATTTCACTTTTCTTTACTCCAGCCCAACATTGATTTAATTGGCATATCTGTGGTTTAGAAGATACACAGTCGTCATCCTGGAGACCTCTCAGACGTCTGTAAGTTGTACATTTTGAAGAAACATCTTCTGCATATGATTATATATTCCTGCTGAACTCAACAGATTCATAAGCTGCAGGCAGCAACAACACCAGACTGGAGCGCAGAAAAACAGAAAGAAACTAATGCATAAAATCTAAATAGTCATTTTAAACTTTTACATTCTTTGATTTTTTAAGCCATGCCATGGGGGGGGGGGGGCAAGACTGAAGTATCTCAACAACTATTGGATGGATGCCATGCAAGTTTGCACAGCGATTCATCTCTTAACAAGAGTAATGACAAATTAAAAGGAATAATAATAGATAATAGATTGTCAGTGAAAATAACACTAATTTTACTGGATGCAAAGTATTGAGAAGAATGCAATTTTAGAGTCATTTACAGACCAAAAAAGGAAATGTTTTGCATTAAAAAAAAGCCTCCTACTTTTGTTTTGTATGAACAATCCTAATTGGTGAAATAACAAGTAAGTAAGAACACAATTTCCTTCTCAAATGGTGTGGAATAAAAATAAAAAAGTATAAATATAATTGATAAACCAATGTAAAGTACAACCTGAGATAGCCACTGAGTGCCTGAGTAAATGCACTCGGTTACCTTCCACCACTAAAAGGTACCACGTTTGATATGATGTTTAGATTAATTACATTATGTTCACTTCATTTTTCAGGCAAACGTCAAAGCCTTTACTGCCTGTACGTCCACAGTCTCTCCACTTGGGGGCAACACACACTGACCTGAAGTCAGCTTTACAGAAGGTAGAAGTTCCCTTGTGACATGGGGGCTGGTTCAAGGACAAAACTGATATTTAGAGGACGAACAGTTAAAGTCTTCCTGATTCTCCTTCTAGTCCTTCCATCCGACATGTTTAAGGGATGGTTTAAGTTAGTAAGATTGACACCTCCAATACATTTGGTTACACTCTATAAATAGTCTCCATCAGGCCTGGTAGACTTTGCCTAAAATTGCAAGATGTTTTAAAAGCTTTGATCGCTGTGATTTTAGTTTTGTTCTGGCGTGTCACCTCCAGTGTGTGAGTCTTTATTTAGACAGCGATAGAAGCGTGAGGGGAACAGTAGACACAGCCTGTGTTAGGTCCTGATCCGTGGCCAGCTGGTGAACACGTGCTTCTATTTTTACACAATGGGGAGCTCATGTTCCACTGATTTTGATATTGCAGGTGATAAAAACAAACAACGCACATCAACAGCTCTGAAGCTGTGGCCGGGGCTCTATTTATATCAAATATTGTGGCCCATCAACCACAACAGCGGCTTCGGTTCACCCCCCCCCCTCTCCCCTCGCTGTCTCTAATTGGAAGTTGTACTCTAATTTATGAATCACAGAAAGTCTCAAAGACCAGCCGGACTCTTGAGGAGGGAAACCTGCACTGATGGAAGCAATAAACAGTTTACAATACACTATAACGTAGACGTGAGTGTTTATTAATGTATTAGCCAACAACTGTAACCTCTTGTGGGTTTACGACCGGATAATGAACAACAATACAGTTAAACACAGCTGTAATAATATCAAATATGTCTTCTTATAGTTGTGTACTACACGTAAATATGCACTTAAAGTGTCTTCATATCTGCGTATTACTTTATAAACAAGTTGTGTGAGCGCTTGTATAGGATTTGTCGTATGAATGCTAAATAGATTTAAAATATTCATAACCAGGCAGTTTGAGTTTTTCAAAATCCCAGCATTTTTTTTTCATTATTATCTGGTAATTACAGAATGTAAATGCACGGGAATGGCTATTAAAAACATGCATTAAATACCATAAATCATTAAAAAAAATACAGTAGATGATATAAAAAAAAAAAAAAAACAGGTGTTGGGGTTCATGAAAATCTCGCGACGTTAATGTCAGAGAGGTCGCTTTGCTAAAATGTCACAGTTGAACCATGATTTACATTTAATCTGTGAATAATTGTCCTCTGAAATCTGAGCCAATCTTTTTTTATGACACCCTCTTCGTGTTGTGTTTCCTTTCTTGTCCTCTCTCACACTCTTGTACTGCCCCGTTTCCTCCAACACACGTTTATTTACCTCCCCGGCAGCCCCGGGGCCCTCACTTCCCTTCACCACCTCACCATTTATTTCCTTAGTGTCTCTCAGGCTTCCTCTCTCCTCTCTCCATTGATGCTTTTCCATATCACAAGGTCACGGACGCTTTCTGGTAAAGAAACCCTCACGTTGGTGGCCGCAGGGCAAGAAACAAGGTGTGTCGATAACTGTTTTATCACCTTCCATAAAGAGTAGGATAGCAGTGTGTGCGCCTTAAACACGACCACGTGACACATCAATGATTCAATACATTGCACGATGGAAGGAGGCAATGTGAGATGTAGCAATGTGTGAACGATGAAAAAGAAGGTCCATGAAACGGTGTCCTCATCCTTGCTACTCTGATCATATTCGTACGTGAACAACATATATTAACTCACCCGCATTCTCATTTCCTTGCACTTTTTTTAAATTTTTTTATCAATTTTCTATCGGGTCGAGGATCACATTTGTGGAATTATTACATTCACCGCTGCAAATTACCGTAAATTCCTTCAATAAATATAACCCCCAGACGTCAGACTTTTTGTGGTGACCGAAGCTGAGTGAACGCTCCCACACACACGCACACGCGCACGCACACACACACACACACACACACACACACACGCACACGCTCATGCACGCACACGTGTTTGCAGCCGGCGTGGTGGGTGTGGTCGGTCCACCGCTTTTGGTCCGGACTGAAATAACTGAAGGTTTGTAAAGACATTCATGGTCCCCAGAGGATGAACCACAATCCCTTTGGCTATCTTCCTCCAACGCCTCTGGCACGTTGACATCCCCCCTCCCCTCCCCCATATGAATAAATAAAATAACTTTGGTCATCCCTTAAAATAACTTGTCACCTTAGCGACATCCCTCGAGTTGAATTTGTAATGTCTTCTTCTCTCTTTGACTTTTCATTCCTCTGCCTTTAATCTGTATTTCGCTGTTTGTTGTATTACCTTTTGTTACCGGCTAAACTCAACTCAGTTCCAGGAGGACTGCCAGGAGCTGCAGGTGTTAAGGGACTCCCTTATCTTTATAATCCTTCTCCCGTCTGAAGGAAAAGCTCCTGATCCTCCCTAATGTTCGTGTGTGATGTCGTCTGTTTATGCTTCTGCTTGGGATGTTGACGTCTCCCTTCATAATCGCTTCTTATTGTCGCCCTGGTTTCGTAAAGGACCGCACAGGATGCTGTCACTTCTGTTCCTGTTTGACACTAAACATATCAGGTCTCATCGAGGTCTTCAGTGATAACGTTTTTTCTTTTTTTTCTTTTTCCCGTCTTTTTTTGCGTCATCCACTTTAGAGTCTTTCGCTGCTTTTTTTTTTTTTTTTTTTTCTTCTTTCTTTTTTGTTGCAAACTCCAGGCTGCTGTCTTCTGCCATCTGGCCGCTCTCCCACACAGTCCAGATTTGTGAAGTGCTGCAACCAGACTGTTGTCTTTCCCTCGGAGCAGAGTTGGGATGGGGGGGGGGGGGGGGGTCACCTCGGCAACCGGGGGTCCATTGTTGCCCGCCGCTTGATTTATGGTGGGACGTCCAGCTCCGGGACAGAAGCTTTACTCTCCGAAGCATCCAGGAAAATACACGTTCAACCCCACAAAGTGAAAGGAAGAAAGTGCAGGTAATGCACAATGCAGACACGGTACATGTTACTACAGAGGATGTGACTCACGGGGACACACACACACACACACACAGACTCCCACACACACACACACACACACACACACACACACACACACACACAGTGTTCCCTCATTGCTGCTCTTCTGTCACACCTGTATGTCAAGTTGGGTTTTTAGTCCTGTCTCCATGTTTGTTTTGTGACTTCCTGTTTTATTTTGGAAATTAACTCTCCTTTCGTTTCAGGTTCCGTGCCCTTCCTCTTTTGTCACCAGTCTGATTGTCTTCCCTGATTCCTGATTGTGTCCACCTGTTTCCCCACTATTTGGTTCCCGTTCATCCCTCTTCGGAGGAGCTAGTCGTTTCCAGGTTTTTTTCCCTGTGATTTTTTTTGTTAGTCGTTTCCAGGTTTTTTTCCCTGTGATTTTTTGTTCAGAAATAAATATACTGTT
Organism: Cyclopterus lumpus; assembly: GCF_009769545.1. Classification (NCBI taxonomy): domain Eukaryota; kingdom Metazoa; phylum Chordata; class Actinopteri; order Perciformes; family Cyclopteridae; genus Cyclopterus; species Cyclopterus lumpus. The sequence continues at coordinate 5,454,763 of NC_046977.1, read as the reverse complement.
ATTTAAACCTCCACTCAACATCCGAGTCCTCCTCCACAGTTCCCTCCGCGTGACATCCTCTGAGTTAAACCACAAGTTATCCACGTGGAGCTCCTTGTCATGCTCTGTGTTTAACTGATGGAACATGTCATCAAGTGTGCAGTGATGGACAGCGGGGATCCGGTGGAGAGCGGCGGGGAGCTAAGTCCACATGCTTTTCTGATTTCCTGAGCATTCTGACAGCGTCATGAATATTTCCAAACACTAACATCCTGCAGTGCGTGGACATATTTTATTTATTTTTTTATTTTGAGTGTATCCTAAGTGTCAATAAATTATTATAAAAAAAACCACAGGGTGTGGAGCTTTTAAGCAAGCTATTGGACGAACAGTAGGCTGCAGCGATTTCGTATTTTCCAATAATAAGCAAAAGCATGCATTTCACCCCTTATGATCTCATCTGTGTTAAACATTGCTTGTATCGGGACTCATTTATTGAATTCCAGTTTGAGGGTAAACACAAGGCTCCGTGGGTTTACTCCGAAAAAGATTTTCTGAAGCAGCAGGGAAAACATGAATATGGTGGTCCAATGTTTCTATTACGGTACAGTTCAGATGGAATTGCACATTTATATATAGAAAACATGATAACAGATGGAAAACATGTTTGCAGTAATAACAGACCTTTTGCAGAGCAGCAGGAAAAGCACATGTAAAGCCAACATTAAGGCTGGCTGTGCTCCAGCTCATTGTGATTAGTTCCAATGTGTCAACGGTAAGAAAGGTGTAATATAACCTTCATGTTTTACATCTTTTTAGGGACAACTTGTACGTCTTCTTTTTTGTGTGCTTTTATCTATTGATCTATTTAATCGATTTATCGGGGGGGGGGGGAACACCACCTATTGGTGTAAAAAAGTCCTTTTGACTTGCTTTTTGAACAGCGCATTGCAGGTCTAATTCCACTGGCAGAGCTTTAGCTCTCCTGTCCTTTGGGAACCTCCTGGCACTGCCTCATCAATACCACAGCCTGGTGGAGGACTCAACAACAACAACAACAACAACAACAACAACAACAGCAACAAATGAGATATGTTCAGTAAGTGGTGCACATGATTGATCTTTGAAAAATTCACTATACTGTTGTTTTTTACCATCCTCTCTCACTCTCAAGGTCAAAGGTTCAGCCTCAGTGTCATTACAGCATCACATACTGTATCATGGGCAAAAAAAGAAGAACAGAGTTTTGAAGGAAAAACAAAACACATATACAGAATCTATTAGGAATATGTACACTTTGGTCAACTAACTTGACTTTCACTTTATCTTCTTGCAGTGTTTTAGGGGACTTGATTACTCTCTATGTTACCTTTGTCAGACCGGGGCATTAAGAAGAAGATGCAAAAAGCTCCTCTGCACATGCAGGCACTTTTATAAATCATTCATCATAAAACCATACTCCACGCTCAACGTTCCAGACGATATTCATACCAAATTGCATTACGTACAGAGAAAATACACAAATTACCTGCAGATTATCACACGACAAGATTAGCGGATGCCTCACATCAGATAATATCAGAGGAATATTCCTTTTCAATTTGGGAAACACACTTGTCTGCTGTTTTAAACCGATTACCAAGAGAGGATCAATAACAATTTCATCTCCGCACATCCAGTACGGAGATGTGGGATCTTTTTTTTTTGCTTGGCTGTGCTTGGGAAACAAGCTGTTAGCAGGCGGGATATGTCAGCTTTTCGCTGTCGGAATGTGTCGGAATCTTTGTGGCAAATAACACGCTTTTCTTCAGAATTATGATTTCGGAACTATGTCAAGTAAAACAACCACAAGGACCCCGCTTGCTGTTGGCTGCTCTCCGCATGCTGAAGGCAGAAGACCTGTGCTTCCACACGGCCTCACCATCAGTGGGGGTGGGGGTGGAGGGGGGGGGGGGGGGGTGATGGCATGGCAGACCTGGTCACAGATGGTACACTTAGGCGCCCCAGAGGCTGCCTGCTGACAGGACACACACATTACACAAGAAATACAGTCATCCTCTGCTTCCGCTTCTGCACAAAATAGGACCGATACACTCTTTAGGTCTCTGGCACACGTCCTCATATACCTGAACAGTCTTATGTGTTGTCTTTTGAAACGGAAAGACAGATTATCTTTTCTTTTTTCTTCTTCTTTTTTTTTTTGAACGTTTACAGAAGTTTTAAAGGAAATTCTGACGGAAGGAAAAACATTTTTTTTTTTTGACGGTGCCCATTTTCTAAGGTTCTGTATGTGTAAAATATAGAACAATTGGAATGTGTGCAAAATGTAAAGATGCCCATAACCTTTTGTGCATCAGATAATAACAGCGTAAGTTCTGAGTTTCTTATTACCGGGTCTGCAGGGAGATTCTGAGCAGGCTCACTTTCTTGCTCTTTCTAGGTCGACCTTATTGACTTCATCTCTGTCTCTTTCTTGTGATAAAGTGCTTTTGGCAGATCTCATTAAAGCTAGAGGATACATCTAAAAGAGGCTTGTGGCTGATCTCCCCAAGGCTTCGCATCTCTTTAGCAACATGGAAAAGTTCTTGAATCAATCAGAAATGAGAAAGCCCCCGCTGTTCCTTGTCCTGCCCGTCTTTAGCCATCTTTAGCGTAATGATCATATCATCATTAAAGCCAAATGTATAAAACAGCAAAAGTGAAGTAAATTGTACTAATTAAAAGAATGACATTGCTTGTTCACTTGTACTTACAATAGAGGCACCCGCTATCTAGATGACAGCGTCAGTTGGTCCACTTTGGTTCAGACTGAAATATCTCTCAACAAATATTGTCTGGATTGCAATGAAATTGTTTGTGACATTCGTGGCGCTAGAGGATGAATCTTAACGATTTGGGGGAGGTACTTATCCTCGACTCGTGGTCTCGTTTCCTTATCAATCACATTTTCCTTGCTCACGTCTGTGGACTCTAATGCTGCCTTTCAGAGGAGCTGATGACTTGAATACACAGTGGTGAGGGCTCTGAAAACTGACAACCCTTTCAGGGAAGGTGCTCTGCTATTGTTTCCTTACCCCCCCCCCACCCCCCCCCCATCAGTATACAGTAAATACATAACTGAAGCCTTCACTTAAACGTTGAGACGTGTGACAGCAGCTGACACAATAGTCTGCCACCCGTGACGGAAATGAAGGAACAGAATAGCTGTGAGACAGAGAAAAAGGCCGTAAAAAAAAGAAGGTGTAAATACACTTCATGCTTACATGACAGAGGGTACGAAAAGAGAGCAATCCGGGGAGGCTTTTTTTTAACCCCCCCCCCCCCCCAAAAAAAAAGTTTCATTTGTTTCGGGGGTGAAATGGTGCAAGAGCCGAAAAAATATAAAACCTCTCGCAAAAAGAAGAACAAAATTGAGTGACAGAAACAAAACCAAGAGAGTAAAACATAGAAGTCAATCACGATTCCTCTTCGTCCTCTTACTTGCAACCAGGTTGCTGAGGCTGTTAAAAGAATACTTTACCCACAAAATGACCGTATTTTATGTAAATGACCCTTTGTTACCTTGAATTCTTGTTCCCTGGGTATTAGCATACAGCCGGTATACGAGACTTGAATTGTGTGATAGTTTTTTTTTTTTTTTTTAAACAGATTTTCTGATATAGTTTTGCTCCCATTTCATACAATCCGTCGGGACTGTTTTGGGGAATTCGTGGACGCATGAAATTCGTGATAATTGATACGCAAGCGGTCATTTTTGTGGGTGAATTATTCCTTTAAAATCCTAATAATGTAACCATACTCTATATTATAAGCATGCAACTTCCTTTTATTGCCTCTGTGTATCCATTCCTCAAATAGAAGACTGTTTCTGAGTCATTTTCTTTTGATAAGGATGTGTTGACACTTCAGGTCCCTTAAACTCCAGGTATGTCACCGCTGGAGATGGTGTTTATTCTGCAGTCATACATTTCTTAAACGTTAGTGCGCGTTTGTTGATGAACCCATCTTCCTTCCCTTGTGTCACTTGCGTTGCCAAGTGTTCTTTTGTGTCTGTTTTTTTTTTAACTATCTCTCTTGCTCCAATTTCTCTTGACCTCCATATTGCTGACTGTTGTGTTTTCTCTCAGATCTAATTTTTTAATCAGCTCAGGCTGAAATGAGAGAAGTCGGCTGCTTGAATTGAACAACTGTCACTGTGTTTACCCAAATCCCTGTCATCGTGGTGCCATGTATTTGGGACAATTTCATACGAATATTCTCTGCTAAGGTGGTTCTTTTAAATAAAAAAAAGAAGAAGAAGAAGGAGAAACGTCAGTTGCTTCTCTGCCTCCGGTGTTTTCTTTCAGCCTGTCTTCGTGACAGGTTCTACTTTCCACCCAAATGAGGTTTCAGACGACGCCATCTGGAGGCACGTGGACTCTGCTGTTTCCTGTGACGGTGAGCAATGACGGTCAGCTCCCCGGTGTCCTTATGGCTAAAGTTTTTAATAAAGTTCTCCCTCCTGCAGATGGATGCACCGGTCTCACCTGTGTTTTTTTTTTTTTTGGCATATCGTTTCCCAAAAACCACACCAGGTGTATTCAAAGAGGAGCGTGCACAAATATGCAACTGTCTTTCCACACGAAGACCGATATTTATGGGTGAAATGACCTCGTCATCACACTGCAGAGTTCCAAACAATATCCTAACTTCTACCCATTACGTTTTTTATTTTGGTGCACATACATTTGTTGATAATGATTTACATTGATTCATAAATTTTACCCAGCCCGGTTTATAATAAATGTCCTATACAGTAAGGCAGCTTTACTGCGATCGCCAATGCATTAACATTACAAATTAAACATAAATATCTCCTTGTGTTTTTTTTTTTTTACAACATAATGTTGCATATACACTGTACATTTATTTTGTTTACCAAAACAATGACAATAAGGTCACATATATTAAATGATGTAAACGGTTCATAATGCGGTCACAACATTATTTCTAAACAGTGTTTCATTGAAGGCTTTTCAGTTGGAAATATCATGATAATGGGAATGGAGCATATGGGAGAGGATCCTCGACGCTCGCCGTCTCTGCGTGTGCACCTGCGTGCTACCGAGAGGTGAACTGTTTGAAGCAGAAGTCCTCGAGGCTAATGAAGAGGAGCTTTGTCAATATCTTAACTGGGAGTCTGAGCCTCGAGTCACTGAAGCCCCTCTGGCACCGTGCAGTCGAAAGTACTAGAACAAGGACACGTACGGCTGGTAAGGTGTAGACTTCCTGGAAGTGTTAGTGCTAAAAAAAACAACTAAACTATAACAAACGACAAGTGAGTGAGCTAGATGTGTGAATGTCGGACGCTTTGGTGGTCCTTTGGTTTCTAGGGAAGGCCGGTTCCCCTTTGGCAACAAGTCCCCTCGTTTTTATATTGATTATCAAGGTCAGATAGATTTTTTATTTAGAAAAATGACCATACATTGAGATGGAAGAGGTGTGGGATCCGTGATGACGTCCTCTGCGGGCTGGTGGCTGGTTGGGTGGCTAGGTGGTTCTCCAGGAGAGTTTCCGGGGGAAAGCACAAGTTTACCGACCAGATTTATACCGGAAATCCAAGCGGCCCTCGTAGTCGCTGAGGGAGTGTGAACTGGCAATCTGGCGAGGAGTCGAGGGAGAACTGAGGTAGATGCGCTGTGGGGCTTGATGAGGGAACGGGTTCCATGTGTTTGTGGGTTGATTGGCTGCAGGAGGCGGAAGAGAAGGCCACGCCCACGTGACAGGACCGTGACAGTATACATCCGTCTTAAATTTAAACATAAATCCCCCCAAAAAAAGACGTAAATGAGCTTGTTTACTGTTGTTAACCCGTGTTTCTTTTGTAAGAATAACTATAAACGCGAGCTAGCAGCAACGGGTAAAGTGGGACGCCGCACAGTGCAAGTAAAGTGAGTCAGATACACTTTATATCAAAGTTGGTCTTTTTCCCCCTGCTTTCCTGATGGTTCACGTTTATGTCACGTCACGGCTGAGTGTATTTGACAGCTCGCTGTCTGGTTGGTTCTGGAGGTCAAACTGTGTATATATTGTAGTATATTTGCCTGGAAAATAAAGATAACATAATCTGATATAACTCATAGATCTGTGTCTTAAACTGGACGTCGTAGATCGTCATGACTACCAGCCCCTGAAGCAGTATGCCCCATTGGCACCAACGCAAACCCGGTGCCGCTCGGTAAGGAACGAGCACCGGGCAAGTTAAAGGATGGAGCACTGATTTGAGCACTTTTAGGACACTTTTATTATTGCAGATCTCAAGATCTTTGACGTCATTTCCGATGTAGATAAATGTGCATCGTTGTCCATCTTATGCGTGAAAGTGTGGTCCGATTTATGTCGAAAAGGCAAAAAAAAAGAATCCTGCCATTGCGGAGATGTGATGAATCCTTACAAATGGGAGTAACGGCCCAGTGTTTCTATGGGGGGGGGGGGGGGGGAGTTCGTGGCGTCGCACTTGTCGAACACATTAAAAGAAGCCAGTAGTCGTGTGAAGTGAGAAAAAGAAAGAGCCCGAGGGAGGATTTCACACCTGTCCGATCACTGCGGGAAGTTGACGTGAAATGCTGGATTTTCAGATTTTGGGTGGAAAATCTACAAAATAGTGAGACACAGGCCGGCGTCGGAGAGGCGCATTGGGGGATACCTGTAGAGTGTGAGAGTGTGATACTTATCCACTACTCACTTCTGTGTGCGTCTCAAAATCATTTGATGAAAGTTTCATTGTGTTGTGAGTCCTGTCAAATGACTGTGAGAGAAAGTGCTGCAGAGAAAAAAGCATTTGAAGTCCTCTGCTCTCATAAAATGCACCAAAAAAAAAAAAAAAAAATGTCTTGATACACGGTTGAGTTGCTGCCTTCATGTTCTGCTATTCGTATCCGCAAAAAGCTTTGTCTGCTGAAATCTTCAGACGAATTAGTTCGCAGAGGTACGACTTGGAAAAACAAAAACAAAAAAGCACTGCAGAATTTCCGAAAAATCAAGTGAGGTGGAAAAAGGAAGAAAAAAAAAGCTCCATCCTCCTCACGGCACACAAACTCCATCTGTGACAGCAGTCTTTAAAAATGCAAAGAAATCGGAGACATTATGAGAGCGTAAAAAAAAAAAAAAAAGAAAAGAAAAACCCAAGGTAATCGTTTTTTTGGGATGTTTCTACCGAGAAATGTTTTAAACGTGGCTTCTCGTCGGTGCTCATGAGCTCCGAGCGAAAGGCATCTGATCTCACGTCTTCACTCTCCTGTATGTCTGCAGGACATCCCGGCACTAAGTCGTACGAGTGGCTTTTGGAGCTCTGACGTCGGCCCTGCTCAGCTTTCCTTTGCCTGAAGCAGAGGCTTTCTGAGGGTTATGTCCTGCCCGGCGGCGGCCATCTTTTATGGCCAACGTGTTGGAGATGGGGCGCGCTGATACTCGTTGCCCGTTGCTGGAAAAAAGGAAACAAGGCAATGCAGCAGCAGCCCGACGCGCCATCTGTTAACAGGCGGAAACATAATAATGATGATGATCAATGGGAAGTTGTAGAAACTAATTCCAAAAATAATTTAGTCTATAGATAGTCCTATTTTTCAGTAAAACACAGCTGGGCGATAAGTAGAAAGGAGTTGATGATTCTTCTGAACAAATGTAATATCCGTGAACAAATTAATCATTCAGATTACGGGGTCAGAAAAAAAGAAAACGAAGAAAGGAGGGAGAGAAAAGCATGTGGTGGGGGGGGGGGTGCAATAAAGAGAGAAGGAGCGTACGTTGATATGGATTAGAGATGCACCGACACTGATATTGAATAATCCGATACTTACTCAAATAGCTGCATCGGGAATAGGTCGCATACCATTATTCTAATACATAACAATTCGGTTAATTTATGTATTTATTTGTCATTTCTTTGTTGTACATACACACGAATGCTCCCAGTCTCGCATGCAGCTGATGGATTAAACACCGGTATCGGATCCGGGGTGAAGAATATTAAACTGGAGTCTGAAATGCACCATAAAACGTGCAATATTGAGAGATCAGCAGAGCAAAAGAAGAAGTCTGGCAACGTCTGCGGGTATCTTTACAGATTTCCTCGGCTCGGCCTCCGGCTAGACGTCTCAGGAAGGCACCTCATCAAGATGAATGACGGGAACTTGACCAACTAACGGGGACCAGAGTGGGACTCAAATCTGCTGACTTGAGGCATGAAGTTGCATAATGCATATTGAATTTAATCATAATATGGGTTTCAATTTCCATTTGTAAATAACAAATGTGTTATTGTAAGTCCTTGGGAGGAGCACCTCTCTGTCTGTGTGTGTGTGTGTGTGTGTGTGTGTGTGCGTCGAAGTCAAACCTTTAAGGCCAACTGTTGCATCCGCATACGAGGTGATGGCATGGTGATGCATGAATTATTCATGCGTATTAATGCAGTTTTATTCAGCGATTTTTCACGGGTACAACGCCTGCTTGAAAATGGTATATGTAAACACAGTTTCAGTTCCTCCAGTTGCAATCGCTTCACCTTCCATATCTCTGCACCCGGAGTGGTTCCTCATGATTACAAACAAACAAGTGGGATGCTGGGGGGGGGGGGGGGCAAATCTATTTCAGGGGTATTATTGTTATAGTTCTTGTCGTCTCCGGTTCAGAGTACATGGGTAAAATAAATAATTTTGACTGCGCTTAAAGGGTTTTCTCCAGAGTGACAGCTGACGGTATAAGTTCATACGCTATCCACATCTTAGCACCGTATCCCTCAGAAGGGTCTATTTTCAGGGAGATGAAAATATAGTTCCTCCATTTCAAACAGTATTGATCAGCTCGTCTCGATTTTGCACGATCAGTGGGTACTTTATTATTAGAATTAAAATGTATTGCATCTTCACAGTATTTTACCCGTTCCAGTCTCCTCTTTTTAATCTTTTACTGACGTACATTCAAAGGGGCGTAGGGGAAGTTGAACCAGCCGTTTCCCTCCCCCCCCCCTGAGTTTAGCCATCGCGGTTGGTGTTTGGAAGAGGAAAAAAAAGTTGGATCGCCGCATCCCGAAGCAGAAGGGCGAGTCAGCCTGATCTGAGTTCTAGACACAGAGTATGCGGAGATGTCGGTGTACAAAAATATAAAATAAAATTTAAAAAAGACACACACCAGGTGCTCAGTCAGGCCTCTTCCAGAGGGATCCGTCTAGCGCCGGCTCACTGTACCTCCTAAAACCTTCATCTTTTTTTGACAGAAAGATGATGAAACATGAGATCAGTCAAAACTCCAGAGAAACACACGACCCCGCAACAGAAATGAGGTCATGTTCAAGTGAAGGGGTCGGGCTGCACGAAGTGAGACTGACGGAGGCCCGTGGGCACAGCGGGAGGGGGGGGGGGGGGGGAGGGGGGGGGGGGGGGGGGGGGGGGGGGGGGGGGGGTGACTGGGCATGTGTATCCTCAAAACAAGGGGGGCATTTTTAGGGCAGTCGAGACGTGGATGCCTCAAGGACCCGAGGTGAACCCCCACGGCCTAAAATACTCCAAACACAAGGCAGTGGTCCAGCTGGGAAAAAAACAGTACAGAGATGATGGTGACAAATAGAGCCACTTTTCACCAAACTCTGAATCACAGTCAGGAGACCAAAGACAAATGTATTTGTCTCCCACACACACACACACACACACACACACACACACACACACACACACACACACACACACACACACATCAACGTTGGTGCTACAGCCTACAGATCAGATAAGTGTTATGTTCATGGTACTCGTTTCTGTATCAGCATCACCGTCTAGCTCCGTATGTTAATAAACACGACTGTGTAACCGGAACACATTGAAATAGATCTTTTGCGCTCATTATTCAGCTCTTCGGAGGTGAAATACAAAAAAAAAAGAGAGCAGCTTTTCCTTGTTGTTCAGAGAGTTTACTCTCATTAATTCTTCATACGTCTCCGGGTTCATCTCAAAGCAGCAAAGCAGAGGCGTTGCTCCATTTTAAACTAATTAGGTAGGTAGGTAGGTAGGTTCATCTGAATATTCATTTATTACCCTAATAAAACTCCTAATGATGAAATTATTCACAGTTTTGTCTTGAACAGAGGCATCGTTTGGCACCTCCAATCTCATTTGTCAAGATTTCGTTCGTGAAAAAAAAAAAGAAGAAGATAACTGCAGGTTTTATCTTAATTAACGATGTGTGAATGAAATATTCCTCTTTTGTTAAACATGGGGGGGGGGGGGGGGGGGGGGGGGGGGGGGGGCGTTTTGAGTCGAAAAGTCCAAAGACATTTATCATCCCCCAGTCTGCTATAGCCACTCCATTCCTGAGGAAAGTATTGTACTGGTTACAACACTTTTATTTGACAGCTGTAGTTTACTCGTATACTTTGCAGATTCAGATTAGTCATACAACATGTAAAATACCAACTTATTGCGTATTATTACAATTTAAGCAAGCTGGCGGTATCTAAATGTGTTTAACAAATTGCACCTCTACCTTTTACAAGCTGCAACATTAAAGTGGTGCTAACATATTAATCATAATGACACATTATATATATATATATTTCTGATACAGGATATTATGTACAATTTTATTTGTGGTACTTTAAGTATTCTCTTAAAACTATAATGGATGACTAATGACTTATATTTGAATCTATTTCCACACGGTTGTGTTTATGCTGTGAGGAACTTTAACCCGTTTATGAATTAAACACCTCTCACAAAGTAAACAAAAGCATTAGCGAGAAGATTGTCTACTTCTATGAAGTCATTCTCAGTTCATCTCAGGTGAAATCGGGCACGTTCACGACCAGCCCGCCGCAGAGAGCCTCCGATCCGGCTGCGTGGTGCAGTATCTAAACCTCATGATGCAGCCAGTCAGGCATTACTGCAATACTCGTATTCTCTGGCAACGAGCACTTCCTGCTCTTTGATCCACAATGCAATGTGTTCCTTTACATCACTTCTCAATGTTCTACATTCATAAACTATTCCCTCCCAAGCCTCGATTCTTGACACCATTCAGACTCAAAGGGGGGATGAGCCCTACACACAGAATAGCGAATACAGGAACCACCGGCTCAGAAAAATAGAGGAGTGAAACAAGAATCCCTGTCTTGTCATTTCTCAGAGGCTTAGTCTCTCTTTTTAAAAAAAATTTATTTATTTTTTTATCTTTGATGTACACTGTATCCTGGTGTAATGCAGCATTCGCATCTCTTTATCCACTGTGTACCTGCGCTGACTCAGCAATCGAACGCTCCTCTTTTGCAAAGAGGAAAAAAGAAAAGAAAAATGGAGGGACATTTTTTTGTTGTTGTTGTTGCTAAAAACAAAACCTGTCAGAGGAGAGTTTAAAGATGTGAACGTCCGTCCTCCAGGGGGGGGGGGGGGGGGGTCAGTCGTTTGTACAATGAAAAAATGTGTTTTAATTAGCGCGTCACTTGTATCTCGCACGTGACCATTTTCGGATATAAAAAGCTCTTTGCATTTATATTCTCTGGACATGAAGCAGTTCTTCGTGATTGTCAGACAGACTGCCGGAATAGCCTGTAAATAAGAGAGCATTCAATACCATGTCGGACGTGAATGAAATGGTTCAAATTGAGAACTTTTTTTCTTCTTTTTCTATCATTGTTTTCACCCCACTGGAAACCAAAAAGACGTGAACAGCATGTGATCTCAGACACTTTGATTGAATGACAAAAGTACAAGCAAGAAGGCAAATAACAGTCATATTTACTGCAAGGTTTACACTCAGTGTAATAAAATGCTCATTTGGAATAGTTTTAAATGTCTTTTTTTTATGATTTATTGTAACTCCAAACAAAAATAATTTCTACAAAAAATATTCAAATAATGTCATATAATATTGATACGTGGTTCGATATCTTTTCTCTCTCTCTCTCTTTTAGACATCTGACGAGTTAAATTCTGTTAAATTCTGCTTCCTGAATACTGTGTGAAGATTAAATCTCGCTAAGTGTGGCAACAATCACTCATTCCTATAACAACCATAATAGTGACTACATTTTTATTTATTATTCGTAACCCCCTGGATATTATATAATATGTATAATCTCAGCGACTGTCAGTGGGCACATTAGATACAATGACTTAAGATATAATTGTTAAAATAAAAATGCAGCAGAAATAGAATAAATGTAAAATCAAGTTATCATCTTTTGAGAAGAAATGAAACCTGGTTAATATACTATGTCGGCCTCAGCGGTAGGATCGGACGCACATCTCGCCTCCTGACTCGTCCGTTGTGTCGCGTACTCTCACCGAGACACACACACATACACACACACACACACACACACACACACACGCACGTTGGCCGCCAGTCAAACGGAGGTGAGATCCATAACTCAGCCAAGAAAAAATGAAGGAAAAAACAAACAAAAAAAGGTCCTTGTGGGTTCAACAGCCATTCCCTTTGAAGTGAAACAGTGGTGACTTAAGTGTTTTGTTTATGCTTTTTGGTTTGATGCACATTGCTCCAGCTCAGGAATAAAGGGAACAGTGGTTGGTATGATTTTTCATTTTTTTCTTCTTCACCCCCCCCCCCCTTCATCTTCATCTTTTTTTCTCTCTACGGTCACTCCCCTTTTCTTCTCTGTTCATTCTTCTCACACCTGAGCACACACCCAGTATCATAACAGTCCTGTGAAGTGTGTGTATGTGTGTGTGTGTGTGTGTGTGTGTGTGTAAGGAGACTGGGGCTAGTTAGTGTTGTGTGTGAGTGTGTGTTTGTGTGTGTGTGTGTGTGTGTGTGTGTTTTGACGAGTGCTGGGGGTGTGTGGGTCCACGACTGGGGCGGCCCTCGCCTCGCGTACACACACATGTACACACACACACACACACACACACACACACACTCTTCTTTAGAGTTTTTTTTCTTCTTCTTTTTTCCGTGGCTCAGTGCGTAGTTAAGGTGGCCAGCAGGTGGGCTAGCAGAGTGCAGAGCAGCACGGTGGCCGTGGTAAGGTGCAGGGAAGAGGCGGCGTTGCAATCCTTGCCCGCCTCGCATTGGGGTTGTTGGCACAGGGCCCCTTTAAACTCGGGAGGACAGATGCACTTCTGGCTCTGGTAGCAAGTTCCTCCGTTCTGGCACAGGAGCATCTCCTCGTCGCAAACGTTAGCTGTGAGCGGAGACGGAGGTAGAGAGAGAGAGAGAGACGGAGGGAGAAGTGGAAGAGAAGAGGGAGATGGAGAGGGAAGGTGAGGAGAATGAGAGAGAGGAGTTGGGAATAAAGAGGGCATGGCAAAGAGACAGATTGAGAGGCAGTAAAAAGGATAGAGGGGGAGTAAAAGAAGCATAGAGAAGAAAGAAAGATGTATGGCAAAGAGAACGACAGGTGAGGGGAAGATAAGGAGGGGCAACGTTAGAGAAAGAATGATGGGAAACCGAGACACAGGGGTACGAGAAGAATTCAGGGCAGAAGGAACATAGTAGAAAAGGAAAGCAGAAGGAAAGAAATAGGCAAGATAAATTCTCCAGTCTTTGCAACAGGTAACACCTGCCTTCTTTTTAAAAATTATTTATATATATATATTTTTGCAGTTCTTTTTCGTTTCTTTTTTTCTTCTCGAGCCCGCACTTTCTCTTGGTCAAGTTTTTTTTAAAATCCTTGTCTCAAACACAGCGGGAAAAAAAACAAGACAAAAAAACACTGCGCTCGCGCTATTTGTTAAGTAATGATTGGAGGAACAAATGGCGTCGTTAAAACACTATAAAAGGCATTTGCAACAACCACAGAGGTAGTTGTACTGCGAAAAGAGACACTTGGCCCACAAATGTACTGAGAGGAAACAGAGGGGAGGATCAGCCTTCCATGACAGGAAATAATTACATGAGCTAACGTGTTTTATTACACCGGCGATAATTGGCTCTGTAGCATTGGAGCATTCGGAGTAAGGTGCCAACTCCAAAGTGGGGTAATGTGTCCCACATTGTAGCGAATAAGCTCGCAGTCAAAAGACAGGCATGCCTGTGGAGGTGTAGTGTGTGTGTGTGTGCGTGTGTGTGTGTGGTGGGGGTCTACAGGAAGCTAGCTGGTACAGGAAGGCGATTCCCTGTAATGGGGTTAAGGAGTGACTGATGCTGCTAATGAGCTACATGATCTATTCCCCCCGGAGTAAAGAGCACGTCGGGTGATGCACAGGCTCCATACAAGCCACGCAGAGGTCCTGGGAAAACATACAACATTTGTTCGTGGCTGGATTTATCCGATATGAACCCACGGAAGAATTCTGCCTCCTTAATATACTCACAGTAACAGCCTTGTTTCCAGTAGTACCCGGGCAGACAGTCGTCACACTTGGCCCCCGTGGCGCCGTCTTTACACTGGCAGTAGCCTGTGCTGTTACACCGGTCGTGAACCGAGCCCATCTGGTTGCAGTTACACTCTGGAGAGGATTTAAAAAAAAAAAAAACAACAACAATATGAGATACGGAGGCATTTAGGATAGGGGATTAGGAAAAGGGAAGAGTTGAAAGAAGTTCCGCCAGGTATATGTGCGCGTTATGTATTCAGACCACAGATTTGCTTTTGGTGTTGATGCTTTTTCTGAGCTGCAGGACTGTGTGAGGTGGAGTTTGATCCCGAGATGCTGCAGAGATTCAGACCTGAAATGTAGCTCCTTTTTTTTTTCCAGCCATAATTATTCTCGTTTTTTTTTGCACCACCATGCACCATGCTTGGTGAAAAAAGATGAAAAGTGTTTATTTATCTTCTATAAAACTCACAGATAATGTGATCCATGTAATGGTGTCTTGGCTAAAAAACGACTGTGATGTAATAAAAGACATGATGACAAACTGTCCCACGGATTCTAAGAGGTATTTTTTGGATCACAGAATATCTCCTTTCAAAGGCAGGTGGAATAAGTGTATATTGTGGTATTTTGAACAGGTGAGGGAGATCCAGATGGCTTTGTTATAGTAATAAAAAAAAACTCATTAAAGTTTCTTCAGTCAAAATTCATATGATTTCAAATGGCCTATAAATCACCACAAACTAATATTTACTTTTGGAAACACCATGAGCTCTCCTTCCAACCAATCACAGCAACTTGTACTACGACGCAAACTACTTACTGAGATTTACGTCAAATATGTCTGATTTACATCTTTAAGGCGAGGGTGACTAATAATGAGAAACTAGCAATAGAACGCTATATTTAAATAAATTATCCAATAAATAAGCCCAGTTTAATAGTGAAAGCAGCACGAGCTCCTAAAGTTTCTAAATCGAGAAAGAAAGTCGCCACGCCTCCCTGCAAAGTAAACAATTCATAAGAAACACACACATTATTTTCTTTAGACTAAAAGGATTTGATGGTCTTATTACAGCCACAGATATTTATGTTTTTATTTTTATTTTCGCAGAGCAGTTGATTTATTGATTGTTGCCTGAATGCTTTCAAAGAAGATTACCAACACAAGATGACATTTTTTTTTTCCACATCAATTCCATAATAAGTGGTTATCATAACAAATGCATATATTTATAGACGCTGACTGACGTCCAGATCGGTGGTTGCAGATCAGAGATGGTATTTGCTTTGCGTCTGTCAAGTCGGTTGACCAGAGTTTCCCTCGTGATCGGATGTAAGCCAGAAACTTAGGCTAAACCCACGATCAAATTAACTCATTTGGAATAAATGATGAAATATTCATAGGAATGAAACACGTTACACAAACAACGCGAGCCGTGTGTTTGTGGGTCACGTGCGATAATATCGGAATTGTATGTGAGCCACTGGGGGAAATGCGAAGCTGTGTGTAAAAATGTCTGTGCAAACGCATTAATGCTTGAGGGGGGGGGGGGGGGGGGGGTGAACTGGTTTCTGTTGCCGTGCCCGGTGTGCCATGTGTGCACTGGCAGATGAGCTGATGGGGCCTGAAGTTCACCGTCACCCGCGGACGGATTGCACCAGATTGTTTCTCCACAGCCGTGCGAAACAAAACGGACTATTTGACGTGCCTCTTATTAATAAGACTGAGTTTGAGAGATGTGTATTGGTTTGCAGTACACAGTGAGAACATATTTTATTGTTGTTGTTGGATTCAAAAACGAGGTTTTAAATGTTGACTCCCCGCTTGGAAGGTGCTTGAGGGCGTTTGCATCAGTATTAGTCGAGCAGTGTTGGACTTTTGAACCCTTTTTTTTTTTTTTTTTACGCACCTCCAGATGAAGGACGCCGCCGCGAGGAAGTGAGCTTAAACGCTCTGAATGCTGATCTCTATGGGTTGTACACCTTCTGGGCCACAGACTGGCTGTGCAATAAACTGTAAACACGGCACTGAACTATTAGCACTTTAACAAAATGTTGCTATCATGTTTCTTGCCCCGTGACAAAAAGGAAGTGTAATATTCTCCCTCAATTTATCTCTAGGTTCGTTTCCACCAACATGAAACTTCTGTCTTTTTAGCTGCTGCATGCACCACTATGTTCACCGTCCCACCGCGTCTGTCTGCTGTCTGGTGCTGACCAGATGGTGGTCAGTGGGTTTTTAGAGCTTAATGTCTGAAAAACAGCTGCCTGCAGAGTCTGGAAAACGATGCTCATAAGAACGGTGAGAGTGAACCAAAAAAAGGGACGTTTTTTTTCATCTTGAATCTGACATATCTTTAATCCCATTGTAAGTGTATCTTTTCGAATCCTGTGTTACAGAGCCAACGCAACAACATGTGTTTCGACGTATCAATATATCTGATAATATTACATTTTACTGTATGCATCTATTTAAAATGTCCCTACTAGAGTACCTTGTTGTGGTAATATTCGCTTAAAAAAACAAAACAAAAAACAAACAAAAAAGTAGCTTTTGTTTTACAGAGCCAACGCAACGAAATGTGTTTCGATATATCTGTTCATATTTAATATTTGTATTACTGTATGTATCTATTTAAAATGTCTCTACTAGAGTACCTTGTTGTGGTAATATTCGCTTAAAAAAAAAAAGTAGCTTTTGTTTTACAGAGCCAACGCAACAAAATGTGTTTCGATATATCTGTTCATATTTAATATTTGTTTTTCTGTATGCATCTATTTAAAATGTCTCACCTTGATGTGGTAATATTCGCTTTAAAAAAACAAAAAAACAACAACAACAAATAAGTAGCTTTTGTATTTTTAAGCAACAACACACACACACACACACACACCTACACCTACACACACACACTCTCCTTCTCCCCCCCCCCTCCCCCCCCGCAGACTGACCGATGCAGACGCCCTCATCATCCAGTTCGGCAGAGGCGTTGCGGAAGTATCCCAGTCTGCAGTGTTGGCAGTTCTGGCCCCTGGTGTTGTGCTTGCAGCTGACGCACGTGACGATGTTCAGGTAGTCGATGTAGCTGCAGCGGTTGGAGTGGCCGTAGCACTCGCAGTCTGGAAAAAAAGAAAAAGAAAAAACACGCGGTTAAGTTTCTTTGCTGGAGGAAGATGGAGGAAGACGATTATACATGTTCACAAAGTCAATACTTGGGGATGGCCGTCGTATCTTTTGTAAGCGTGCTCATGGGATTCTTTTTCCGCGACCAATGGACGTGATAAATGACTTGCATTAACGGATATGTCTTGATGGCTTTAGTTGCGAGACGTCGGTGAACAAATGAATGACTCCGAGCGTGTTTTATGACTTGCCTTTCTGACTCTATATTGGTACAATAAAGACAGACCACTCCCTCTCCATTCCTACACTCACAGGGTTGCTGAGTCTGCTTCACTGGGCTGCACTGATTACTGATGGGAATTCCACGATCCTGTGTGTGTGTGTGTGTGTGTGTACGTGCTTGTTTGTGTGTGTGTGTGTGTGTGTGCAGGCGTCTGAGAACAGGTGTGTTAAATGTGTCTGGGAATTTAATTGCATTACCCGATGAGTAGATTATAAGTTACAGAATCACAACCAAGGGAGTTTGAGGTGAGCGATACAATGCCGAAGTGTTTTCAGACTGCACCTGACACCGTGAATTCAGTCTGTCACCACTTAACCTGATAGAAAACCTCCACCTACCTCTCCTCTCTTTCGCTCTTTCACTGTGTCTCATTTACGCAGTCTAAAAAAACGCTTCCATACAATCGGAGCTCTTTATTACATTTTTTTCCCTTTGTAATTCATGAATTATCTGAGGGGATGTGATTGCAGGTTTTACTCTTCATGCTCGTACACGTGGTAAATTAAGACTTCATCCATATTTCACACCCTAAAAACCAAAGAACGGTGTAAGACCTTTTTGTCTAATTTTTCCACAGAGGGAGAAATGAAAGCGTGATATAATTCACTGTAGGATCTGCATTGCGCAGCAAGTGTTGCTCTACATTCTCACTACGATTATCTTGGCTGAAGCCGGTACCTAATTAAGGTTTTATTAAGCTTTAGAAGTTGCCTGTAATATAGTGTGCTGCAAGGCATCACTGTCCTCTAAAGAGGCGTTTACCAGGCATGTTTATGCAAATACACATTTAAATGCACATTAAAAAGTCGGAGTTTAGCTGTTTAATCAGCCGTCACATTATTATTTTATTATTGTTTGGTTGATGATGCCAGCTGAAATATTAATGAGCTGGTTTAAAAGGAAACCAGCGAGTGCAGAGCCATAAAGTGCCTCTCTCAGCACTGAGGAAGGGATGCTAGCGGTGGAGGAAGAACAGCCTAATTAAATATAAATGGTCAATTACTCCACAGACTAGAGATGCAATGGGACATTGCTACACAAATTAACGTTAGGAGTTAAGATGCTGCTTTATTTCTGGTTATCAATTGGGAACTCTTCAGTGAAAAATGGTTACATAGAGAGAGCTGTAAGAGAGCTGCCTGCATCAAAGAGTCTTTGAGGTTGAAGGAATAATGGCACATTTTTCTAACAAGCAACCTTTCTTTTAAATCAATACACGGGAATGTCAATGTCTGCAATTGTTTGATGGTTTTATATGAATTTAAAGTCGAAACACTTACCTTCGCCGTGCACAAAAAGCAACAATATTCGACCGAGATGGAGTTGCATAGGGAAGAGAGTGAGCAAAATGAAAAACACAAGACATGCAATGAGAGGAATGTTTCCACAGGTTGCTGCTTGAAAAACAGCATCCACACTTAAGTGAAATGAGAGTTTACAATCGCTGATCTGAACCAAAGAACCAAAGGATTTAACCAAGCGCGAGCATCCTGTCTGTATTTTCAGACCAGGTCTCTTACCTCTGAAATCATCGTATATGATCCCATACAACTGTCTGGCCTGGGGCTCTCCTGAGATCAAGAGTTTCAGGAGCCCTTGAGGGATGAAGGAATCTTTGTTTAAGATTTATTCTCCACGTCATTTAAGGTGCTACAGCACTATACTGGGGCAGGTATCGGTGGGCATCAGTACTTCAGAGAGGTCCTATGGATTAGGTGGATGGGATTCCCACTAGATTCTACTTCAAAGAAGGGGGTTGCTTTGTTCTATAAAGCTGACATAATCTTCACCTAGTGCAGTGTTTCCTAACTGGAAGCACCGGACCCAAAAGTCATCCTGAAGATTTTATTAAGAGTTTGGATACAAGGAGCTACTGTTGTGCTGCACATGACCCAGAGCTTCAAGTCTTATTTGTCAGCTCAATGTGTGTTATTATCTGGGGGTGGACTAAAAGCTGATGTGGATTGTTTTGAAATAAATCACTTTTTTAAATGCTCCAAAAAGATTGACTTTTAAGTGAACTGCCCAACACAACCTTTAGTGGTGAGGTAAGTAGCTGTTCTGGGGCTCCTGATGGATTGTTTCGTCAGCCTCGTGTTTCCAAGGTCAAGGATGAACTCTCAAACTTTTACCACAAAATGGACTACAAGTCCATAAAGTGCTCTGAAATCAATTTTAACATCTACACTTCCATGACAGATGGGCAAACTTCAAACTCTTAAAACGGAGATAAAAAAACTCTCATGAGCAAAACGTTTGGCACGGTTTGTCTCAAAGATATTCTTATTTATATAATATTTTATTAGGGAAATCATAAAGACCTATTACACTTTACAGCCTAATGTGAATATTATTAATAAAAATGTCAGTTTGTAGATTAAACCAAGAAAATGATGCTTAACTCTTGGCTCAAATGATTAAAACCACCACATTTAATGGTGCTATAAATGCAATACCGTGTCACCTATTAATCTCATCAGGATAAATTTTGGGTCCCAAATTGGCAAACAGTTATGAATCAATGTGCTATCTCCAAAACAAATCTACCTTTCCTTTTCTCTCTCTCTTGTTCTCTCTCTTCTCTGTCTTCATCCTCTCTCCAAGAAGTGTGTTTCTGGGTCTCATGCCTCCCTCTCTCAGGTTTGCGGTGCACTACAAAGGAGCAACAACTTGCAAATCAATCTATATTGATGTGGTGCAGATTATCTCAGGCTGTTTTACCAAACTGGAAAGACCGACGACTACTGAAAACACAACAACATCCCCTGATTTGTGAGAAACCGTTGATAATATAGATCCTATTCACACATAATGTAATTGACTAAAGGACTACGGATTCTTATGGGTATTTAGCACAATAACATGTTCTCTTTTCTTTAAAAAGTACCAAACAAGTGCACTGACTATCTACAATCGATTTAGCAAACTTTAAACTGCAGAAAGAACATTGTGTTTTTCAAAAGCATTTTCAATGTCAAATTCCTCTTCCTTCCTGCTACAGTTGGTACCAAATAAAGATGTTGCCTTACAGCGTATGTTGACTGACAGGGCGTCACATAGTTAGAGATAAATTTAGACACATTTGTTGTTCCCAGTTTCTGTTTTCACTGTGAGCTATCAAGTTTAATTCACGGTGAGAGTTCTTCTTCACTACAGATACACTGCAGTATATCAAACTACAGGACTATTGCTACCACTACATATGAAAGATACCTTCCCGGCGACCAGATGAGGTGGTTGTTTTGTGGCCATGAGTCTCGTGTCCGTGTCGCTCAGACATGTGGGAAACTGTCACAGCACAATGATCATAAACATAACAAGCAAAAGCATCATATGAAGAAGATTTGATATGTTCTTTCTTTCGGCAATTGTCAATAGGCAATAAGCAATGTATATTTGTGTTGTTTTTTTACCTGGTTCACCTGTCTTTTTTCTTGTTCTGATCTTGAGTCTCAGATAAAATATTTTGCTAATGTTGGTGCCAAATTAAGCTTTGATGTGGAGCTATGTTTACCAACATCCTACTGTGTTGCAGAATAGACACACATACATGAATTTAGATCACATTCTGCTGTTCAGTGGCCCATTTCATCACTTGGATTGGCCACATGTGGGTTGTGAGGAAAGTGTACAGGTAAATATCCCTGTAAAATTCTGCCACTACAAACAAAACCGATACCTTTTCTTTCTTTATGCTCCTCTCCTCTATGCACAGATGAGGTTGTGGTTTTGTCTCCATCAGTCTCATGTATTTGTCCATGAGTCGCATGTGCATGTACATCAGTCTGATGTATGTGGCCATGAGTCTCATGTGCATGTCCATGAGTCTCATGTGCGTGTCCATCAGTCTCATGTGCATGTCCATGAGTCTCATGTGCATGTACATCAGTCTGATGTTTGTGTCCATGAGTCTCATGTGCATGTCCATGAGTCTCATGTGCATGTACATCAGTCTGATGTTTGTGTCCATGAGTCTCATGTGCATGTCCATGAGTCTCATGTGCGTGTACATCAGTCTCATGTGCGTGTCCATCAGTCTCATGTATGTATCCATGAGTCTCATGTGCAGGCTTCTGGGAGGCTGCCCACGATCGTCGACAACAAAAGATGCAAAGACAAAAATACATTTCTCCTTTTAGTTTTTAGGCTGTATTCAAATGTTTGGTGTAAGTGGCCACGTTGAATTCATTTTGAAAGTTGATCTACTACACATTTCCACATCTACAGAAATCTACAGATTACACTAGAAATACTCCATTACACGCAAAAGATTCAACTTTTTGTTCCAGAGGAAGTTGTTGTTTTGTGGCCACGAGTGTCATTCTGGGTCTGATAAAGATGTCCCTCAGACTTTTGGATGGCTAAGACTGCCGTCTGATTTTGTTTGTCTTACAAGTTGTCAAGTTTAATTTGTAGTTCAAGTGTTTCCACTGCATATGTATACTATACCACTCCAGGTCAACAACAGTAAAAGGATATACCTTTATGCTTGTCCTGCCTTTTCATCCCGTGCCCAGATGAAGTGGTTGTTTTGCGGCCATGAGTCTCTTGAATGTAGCCATGAGTCTCTTGTACGTGGCCATGAGTCTCTTGAACATGGCCGTGAGTCTCTTGAACGTGACCATGAGTCTCTTGTACGTGGCCATGAGTCTCTTGTACGTGGCCATGAGTCTCTTGTCTGTGGTCATGAGTGTCTTGTGCTTGGCCACGAGTCTCTTGTACGTGGCCATGAGTCTCTTGAACGTGGCCATGAGTCTCTTGTACGTGGCCATGAGTCTCTTGTCTGTGGTCATGAGTCTCTTGTACATGGCCATGAGTCTCTTGTATGTGGCCATGAGTTTCTTGTGCATGCCCAGGTGTGTATTTTGCATGGCCATGAGTGTCTTTTGAGTGGCCATGAGTGTCTTGTGCGGGGCTATGAGTCTCTTGTTCCTGGCCATGAGTCTCTTGAACATGGCCATGAGTGTCTTGTACGTGGCCGTGAGTCTCTTGTATGTGACCATGAGACTCTTGAACATGACCATGAGTCTCTTGAACATGGCCATGAGTATCTTGTACGTGACCATGAGTCTCTTGAACATGGCCATGAGTCTCTTGTACCTGACCATGAGTCTCTTGAACATGGCCATGAGTCTCTTGTATGTGGCCATGAGTCTCTTGTACGTGGCCATGAGTCTCTAGTGCCTGGCCATGAGCCTCTTGTACGTGGCCATGAGCCTCTTGAACGTGGCCATGAGTCTCTTGAACGTGACCATGAGTCTCTTGTACGTGGCCATGAGCCTCTTGTACGTGGCCATGAGCCTCTTGTACGTGGCCATGAGCCTCTTGAACGTGGCCATGAGTCTCTTGAACGTGACCATGAGTCTCTTGAACGTGGCCATGAGTCTCTTGAACGTGACTATGCGTCTCTTGAACGTGGCCATGGGTCTCTTGTATGTGTCCTTCAGATGTCTGGTAAACTGAAACGTAACAATTGTGATTGAAATAACAAGCAATGACACACCATAAGGTACATTTGTAATGCTTTTTGCATACTAAACCATATCAATCTTTTAAAATAATTCTCTCAATACTAAATTTTAATTTAACAGTATAACTGATTATCATGTCATTGAAGAGATACATGTAGGTTGTTGCAATTGTATCTACTTTCACTTGAACAATTTACTAGTTAGTTATAACCACAGCAGTTCATACAAAAAGAAACCTCCATCGTGTTCAGATAAGGTTGTTTTGCAGCCATGAGTCTCATATATGTGTCTTTCTGAATCGTGAGACTGAAACGTGACAATTGTCATTGAAATAATGAGCAAATATCTAGATCCATTTCTTGCTGTTCATAGTTTTGCTGCAAGTAACCAAGCCTTAATTGTGGTGAACGTTTGTCTACTGCCTATTTCTTTCACTAAGGTATTTCAAACTACAAGAGCATTGCTACCACTACATATAAACAAGATACCTTTCCCTCGCCCAGATGAGGTTGTTTCGTGGCCATGTATGTATCTCTCAGACTTGTAGGAGACTGAAACACCGCAATCATCATTAATATAAAAACCAAGACCATCTCATGAGGGAAATTGTATGTCTTTTTTTGTTCAGAAACCTTAACAATTACACTATGATGTTATTGAGATTAAAATTCAATCCAGTATCTTAGCTTAACTTGTGTTCAAAGTTGAGCCTTTCTACTACATATTACTACCACTACAAGCAAACTACAGGATACTTGCTACCACTACATACAAAAATACCTGTTGTTTCAGCTTTTCTGGACTTATGATCCTGCGCCTCCCGTTCTTCACTGTGTCCAGATGAGGTTATTGTTTTGTGGCCATGAGTCTCTTGAACATGACCATGAGTCTCTTGAACGTGACCATGAGCCTCTTGAACGTGGCCATGAGTCTCTTGAACGTGACCATGAGCCTCTTGAACGTGGCCATGAGTCTCTAGTGCGTGGCCATGAGTCTCTTGAACGTGGCCATGAGTCTCTTGTGCGTGGCCATGAGTCTCTTGTACCTGACCATGAGTCTCTTGTGCGTGGCCATGAGTCTCTTGTACCTGACCATGAGTCTCTTGTGCGTGGCCATGAGTCTCTTGTACCTGACCATGAGTCTCTTGTGCGTGGCCATGAGTCTCTTGAACGTGACCATGATTCTCTAGTGCCTGGCCATGAGTCTCTTGTACGTGGCCATGAGCCTCTTGAACGTGGCCATGAGTCTCTTGTACCTGACCATGAGTCTCTTGTACGTGGCCATGAGTCTCTTGTACCTGACCATGAGTCTCTTGTACGTGGCCATGAGTCTCTTGAACGTGGCCATGAGTCTCTTGAACGTGGCCATGAGTCTCTAGTGCGTGGCCATGAGTCTCTTGTGCGTGGCCATGAGTCTCTTGTACCTGACCATGAGTCTCTTGTGCGTGGCCATGAGACTCTTGAACGTGACCATGATTCTCTAGTGCCTGGCCATGAGTCTCTTGTACGTGGCCATGAGCCTCTTGAACGTGGCCATGAGTCTCTTGTACCTGGCCATGAGCCTCTTGAACGTGGCCATGAGTCTCTTGTACCTGGCGATGAGTCTCTTGAACGTGGCCATGAGTCTCTTGTACCTGGCCATGAGTCTCTTGTGCCTGACCATGAGTCTCTTGTACCTGGCCATGAGTCTCTTGTACCTGGCCATGAGTCTCTTGAACGTGGCCATGAGTCTCTTGTACCTGGCGATGAGTCTCTTGTGCCTGACCATGAGTCTCTTGTACCTGGCCATGAGTCTCTTGTGCCTGACCATGAGTCTCTTGTACCTGGCCATGAGTCTCTTGAACGTGGCCATGAGTCTCTTGTGTGTGTCCATCAGATGTGTGGGTAACTGAAACGCCACAATTATTGAAATAACAAGTAAAACATCTTTGCAACCTAAATGGCTAATAAACCATATTCATTTCGGAAAACATATTACTCCAGTCTTTTCCTCTTCTTCCTGTTCTGCTTCAGTCACTCCATACCAAATGTAGATTTACATGTAAGCTATACAGGTATATTTCATCAAGAGGCAAATGTTGCGGTAAAGATTTAACAGCTGCATGTTTTCTGCACACGAAGATAACTTCGAACACAAAAGAGATACCTTTCTTTTCTTATTTCATTCAAACCACAGTCGTCATGAAAACTACAAGCAAAAAGCCATATTTACACTACACT
Organism: Cyclopterus lumpus; assembly: GCF_009769545.1. Taxonomy (NCBI): domain Eukaryota; kingdom Metazoa; phylum Chordata; class Actinopteri; order Perciformes; family Cyclopteridae; genus Cyclopterus; species Cyclopterus lumpus. The sequence continues at coordinate 5,429,381 of NC_046977.1, read as the reverse complement.
ACACTACAATCTATCAAACTATAAGAACGTTGCTACCACTACACAGAAAAGAGGTACTTTTCCTTTCACCTTTTCTGTCTTCCCCGTGCTCAGATGAGGTTGTTGTTTCGTGGCCATGGGTCTTATGTGCGTGGTCCTCAGACTTGAGGGGGACTGACACGCAACAATAGTCAGTGACATAACAAGCAAAAACATCCAGTGTTATACATTTTATATGCTCTTTACTCAGCAACAGACCTTGAACAATAAATACATTCTTTATCCATTTACTTCATCCTGTCAGCCAGATAAATAATATGACACAACTGTTGGTGCCAAAATTACGATTCAGCTCATTCGCTGATGCTGAGTGACAGACTATCAGGTCAGTGAAGAGATGAATTTGCAGTTTCCAATTTTAGGGCCCCAGTTGTTGTTCACTGTGAGCTGTCAAATTGAACTCATGATAAAAGTGTATTTACCGCGCCAACAGTAAACTACAGTATGTATAAATCTACAAGAATATTGCCACGACTACATATAATAGAGCAATACCTGTCATTTCGTTTTTTCTTTCTTTCTCGTCCTTCCCTTCCTCCCTGTGCTCGGATGAGGATGTCGTTTTATGGGAGACTGACACACCGCAATCATTATTAGGACAACAAGATATCGCATGAGGTATCTTAGATGCTTTTTCCTAAGCAGCCCGAACAATAAGAGCTGTATAATGAGGCTGATACTGCAGTGGGTAAAGATTACTGATATCGTCTGCCTTTCGCCTCCTTCTCGTCTTCCTTCGAGACCTTGTTTTCCTTTTCTCCTTCTTCCTTTCTCTCTGTGTCAGATAGTGGATTGCCCATCAGGGGCCTCAGCCATGGGCTTGGGAAAAAGCTTTGAAAGTCAGAGAGGCTTGAGAAACTCCTTCATCCCTACGCTTTCACTCTGGTTTTGAAAGATATGACTTCCTGTTATCTGAATGTCACGACATTTTCTGACTAGTACATCTAACTCCTTGTATGCATTTGTTTCTTTGTTTCCTTCCATAATAGAAAAAAAAGATTCTGTCCTTATTTCTGCTCCTGTATTGGATATGAATATTCGTAGGATGTTATGTACAGTCACATCTTCTCACAGGTGCACCTCCTTATATTGAGATTTAATGTGCTCTGTGGTGCACTCACACAATATCTTAAATCAATACGAGAGACAACCTAGAACACACATCTCGTTTTTACTGCATTTTTTAATTGTCTCTGGCTCAAGTTTTCTCTTTTTCTCTGTGTTTTACTTTCCCAGAGGGCTGTATGCCATTCCCAGGATCCTTTGCTTCAAGATTTTTCGGGCTACAAATGAAAGAATAGACGTGTGAAACTGGTTCATTTTATGGATCAAGCTCTCTCTTCCTTTTACCTTTCCATTTACTGCAACACCGGCACAGTTCTTTAAATCACCACAGTCCTCCTCACACGGGTGATTTAAGAATAAAAATCCAAATAACCAATCAAATGAAGCGACCACACCATGTACGTCATTTGGGGACCAATGATCACCAGACCACAAGAGAATACAATGCTTCATGCATCCATCTGTGTTTCCCCTCAGGGTTTTTTTTTTTTTTTGTACGTCTCCAGTTGTTCTTCTTCAGAGACGGGCATCCTGCAAGCATCCTGCTCCCCTGCGGAGCGTCCCCCTTCCGGCTATCTCCCGCCCACTCTCTCCCCTTCATGCCTTCCCATCCCTGGGGCTCCAGTGAGATAGGATGCCAACAGCTGTTCTCACAGCACCCTGGACCATATCACACAACTGGCATCACGCCATCACTACAGCTCGTCAAAGTTACACCCTGCCTTCCTCTGCTCATGTCCGACTCCGGGCCCCACTGGACCTCCTCTCTCACACAGTCACAGCTGCACACTAACGTGCATAAATACACGCAAATTGATCATAAACGCATTTAATCTCAGTAACCTATGCTGCCTTGATGGGGGAAGGGGGGGAGTAGGAGTGATTCGAACTGTTGTTGGCATTAATCTCAACTGTCCCGACTGGCAGACCGAGCATTCAGGGTTCCCTCAAAGACCACGACATTGTTTTATTTATATCTTGACACTCAATAGATTAATGCCGCTCCATGACATCGTATTTTGCCCTCTACTGCAGTAAATTGAGGTTAATGTCAAGGGGGATGTTTTGGGCTTAGTCCTGATTCTTTCCCCTCTCCTGTTACCTCCTTCATATCTTTCCGCCACTCTGATTCTATGGCTGACTCTCCGCAATCCTCTCGGTGTCTCTGAATGAGGCGAAGACAATGTCGGCCTCTCACTCACTCTCTCACTCCCTCACTCACCCATGTTAACAAGATTTCCCTGCCACTCCCCTACATTGAATAAGCGTTTCTGACATGTGATGTGATGCTGAACGTAGGATTATGGAAGCTTGTGTATTTGCGAGCATGTTAGGGACCCCTCGGGGGAAATTGTCCTTTGTCGGAGAAAAAAGAAAAACCTCACGTTGCCTGGAAATGAAAATGATCTCCTGATTCTAAAGGAGATTATTCTATTTTCTGTCAGCCTGTATACTGTACTCTATATCTACTGTCAACTAGAGCTATGGGTGCTTACCTCCTCTCTCACTAGCCCTTGGCTCTGAGGGCATTTCCTCAGTGTCGTGCGGGCCTGTATGACGGTGAAGATGAGACAGGACTACTGTGATTGGATGGTGGCGATGAGGATGATTAACAACCGAAACCCGGCGCTCCTCTGAAGGAAGGAGAACCTCTGCCGTAACAGGACGTGTGTCAGATTCTCCGATGGCCACCAGCGGAGGCTCAGACAAACGTCTGGTGTGTAACACACTGTCCGTTACTGGGGCTGAGCTGTCTGTAGCTCTGGTTTGTGCCGGTGGAGCTCTCGGGCCTGTTGCATCAGTTGCACGAGGACAGAGAATGGAAATGCAATGAGCAATGAGCGGGCTAACGCATTAGCATAAGAGATGCAGCATCAGATTGTTTGTCCAAAGAAAGCCTAGCTTTCCCTTTTTCCTCTTCAAAAGTGTGCATACACGCACACGCACACACACACACACAGACACACACACACACACACACACCCACATGGACACGCACACAGAAGTGAGAACACACAATGATGGTGTGATTTCACACTGCTGAGATAGGCTAAACTCAAAAGCTGTTCCCCAACCCTTTCAGTGCTGGAAGTTGTGTATTTCTTTTTTTTTGGTGCAAAACACAGTGAGTGTTAAAGGTGTGACTATTGTTAATATGGCTGTAAAATGAAAACATACAGCGTTTGTCAAAAGTGTATTGCTCTGTTTTACACTTCCAGTGTGCACGGATGTGTGTTCGCACGCACTCAGTTTTGTCATCTTTACATCTGAGAGATGAAAGATAATAAAATGATAGTTTCTCACCTTCACAGCAGTAATTAATGATCTAAAAATAAAAGTACTGTAATGGTGCAATATATTGACTATGACATCATATGAATACATTAAACTACTGGTACAAGTTGTTTAAACTGTTGCGATGTCCTGACTGATCATCATGCTATTTTCACTAATTCATTTTTAATTAAAATTATTTTAGAGAGAGAGAGATTTTTTACTTTTGGCTGCAACATTGTGTTGCAGGTGTGTTGTATGTATGTTGTAAAAAGAAGAGTACTGTCCTAGAATTACATTTACTGGTACGATAGTACTTGATAGTAAAGACTTTGGATCTGATCTCTAATTGGATTTCTTTCGGTCGCTGATCCCCAGAATATGATTGATGTGAACAAGACCAAGTACATGAAAGCTGCCTTGTAACACAGCGGCGGTGTTATGACACCATTTTGAAAAAAACAACGTTGTCCTCTAAAACTCATTTCACATCCAAATGACGACATACATTTTTTTTGTTCAAATCGTTCTGTTGCCTGGAGAACAGCGGGTTTCCCACCATAATAAAGTAGGTATGCTTTATTGAATTAGACAGTTGGAAAACGTATATATAGAGGGGGCAATAAAGAGGGATCTGGCAGGCTTCAATTTCAGGTTAGAAGAGGATTTGTACGCTCATCATCATTAATGAAAGCAGGAGTCCACTTAACTTTTTACCATCGCACTTTTACAGTTCTCTCTTCTACTTTAATCGCACGACAATCACGACTAGTCTCGTACTACCTAGTGTGCGAGTGCCTACCTCCACCTGGATCAGAGTGATGAGGGTTTCGAGAGATGAAATGTGAGTTTCCAACCCCAGAAACGGAGCCTCTGGAAGCAATGGACTCTGCATGTGAAAAGTACAAAGCATAAAAAAAAAAAAAGAAAAAGCAGCAGGGCCAAGGTCTTAGTGTCATTTTCAGCCGTACAACAGCGCCATCACTCTCTCACGCAATGCATCAGTAATCTAAGCTGATTCATTACATCATCCTGGTACATGTGCCTGTCTGTCTGTACAGATGGACTCCACACACACACACACACACACGCACACACACTTCAGCGAGCAGTGTCCAGTCCCCGCTCGGACAAATTTGTAGGTGTCTTCCACACAAATGTAATTGCATATAATGACATAATTTGTCACTTGTATTAATGTAGCCAGATAAATGATAAAAAAAAATAATGTTTAATGCCACTTGTCAGTCTCAGCATTCTCATCGTTTATTACCGGAGTGCCGGACATTGATTTAACTTCCGCACAAATGAAGCCATTGTGATTCAGGATCAGTTAACGTTTTTTCCCAGGACACCTAATGGTGGCAGGAGGAGTGAGAGCATGTATCTTATTAATATGTCACGTGATCTTCCAGACATGATCAAATCCCTCTCAGTCTAAGGGCAAGTTCAACATTTATAAAAATGCAATAGACGGGAGTGAGACGAGGATGGTGGACAGATGGGAGTGCGTCCGATGGAGTGTCGTCCATCTCTAGAGCCTGTGAGTTTGCATACACTTGTCTGGTCTGCTGGTCCTTTTTTATTTAGGCTATTCTACAGCCCTGGGAAGATGAAGTCATGTGGGGTCATGGTGGCTGGATAGATGTATGACGGGGCTTGAGGATTTGGTTTGTGTGACCTCCCCTCCCCCTTCGCCCAACGCCCATCTGCCAGCGGACCAATGGGCTGCGGGCTCCGTGGATCAGACTCTCTTGGCAATAGATCTCTAATCCTCATCTGAGCATGCTCAGTGACTTATCTGGGACAGGGACGCGACAAAGGGGGCAACGACTGTGACATGCTGTCCAACCCATAAGTCCTGATGTAATGTGCACAAGGATGCATTTGCTCCGGCAGCACAGACGACAGTCAAAATATCTTATTATTGACCTTCCTGTAAAATTCCCGCAATACAAACATAAGCTGGGATTTTGCATTTTCAAATTCCTGGGAAAAGTAATCATACGGAAAATATAATTCGTAGAACCAACTTTTACGTTGGGTGAAAATTTAGAAAACGAACTACCAGGCTGCTTTAACGCTTTTCTAAACAGTTCACATAAAGTCAAACGTTTTCTCTCCACGTATTGTTGTTATTCATATTTTAAAGTAACATACAAGCTTTGAAAACATGTTCGAATGCAGTTGAGAGCCAGAGAAGATAACTGAGATTACAGACGATATTATTCAAGCTAACTAATGTTGTTATCTGATCTAGTTTTTAACGTCACAGGACCTTCAGCCTCACAAGACAATAACACCTGTGTGTGGTGTGTGTTTGTGTGTGTGTGTGCGTGCGTGTGCGTGCATGTACAAACAGCAATGGCGGCCGCTCTGTGAGAAGAGAACCTAAGACCTCAGATCCCCAGGAGGAAAAGGAGGGGATGAAGATGATTTATGGGTTTCACTGAACTGCTCCATATGCCTGCCAGAACTCCACACGCACACACACACATACACACACACACACACACACACACACACTCACACACACACACACACACACACACACACACACACACACACAGAGAAAACAAGGCTTTGCTCACATCAGGGTCAGGTTCAAGCCAAATACACTTTTCTAAACCTGGGATGAAAGACACAGTGTGATCTTCCCTTTTCTGATGTCCCAGAAGGGCAACTGAGTATTTAAGTTTTACATTTCATATATTGGAAATTGTGTTAATTAATGTAGTGTCAAAAATAATACTAGTATTTAGTATTTAGATGGATTAAGTATTTAGATGGATTATTATTTAGATGGATTAAATCAAATCAGAAAATAAATAATACATATTTGTATGCAAAAAACCATTGGTTTCAGCTCCTAAAATTTTATTTTAAAATGTTAAACATTTTTTGACAGTTAATTAAATACCTTTTGACTTTTGGATTGTTGGTCAAACAAAACAGAACATTTGGATTTCCACCATTTTCACAAAATAATCTGATATGGAGGTAAAATATAGGTAAAATGAATCACATTATGATATTCAAAAAGCTTTCAAAGGACTGTAACAGCTTCTACGACGTCAAAGCTTCTGTCAGTTCGTTCTAAATCACAGCTAATCAGTGAATTCTCTGACTTCCCCGTCGACGTCAACCAAGCAACAAAAGTGCTGCGCTGTTCAACAAACGCTCCTAATGGATTTCCTTCTGACAAAAAAAAGAAAAAAACAAAAGCAGAAGAAGGAGAAAGTCTGACGACATCACAGCGGTGCCGAAATCCCAGCTCCGCCCACGTCCTAAGTGCTTTTCTGGTGGAACACGAGAGGGTCCGCCGCCGACCGAGATGGCAGGTTTAAATTTAGCATGACGAGGGCGAGCTGGGCTTTTGAGGTCCGCTTCACTGTACATTCAAGCGGCTGACAGAGTCCGTTCACGTCCATCCCCCGGCCTGCTTGAAATCAGTCAGTCAGAACAAATAAAGTCTAAATGTCCATACAGTATGACACCCGCGCTCTCAAGACGGGACAAGTCTGGCATTAAAGGTCAGAAGATGGAGACGACCGGGGGAAATGTAGAGCTTAAGACCTCCAGTATGTTGCAGGGTGAGTTATGTATGATAGACACCGCAGACACGACCACTGGGCACACACATTTGCGTTGGACAGGTCCGCTGTGTCGTGTGAACAGCTGTGGCCGGCAATACTGCACTTTACAAACGTGCACACGCAAAACATCATTATTTAAGAAATAAGCTTTCTGGTTTTTTCAAGGTAAATGTAACCGTCAAATGAGAAGTTTTCCGTTGTGTCGCTTTTCACATCGGACCCACGGACAGGAGGCTGGTATCAATCTTTTCTTATCGAACTCTCCGCAGCAAAGAGAACAAAGGCGTTCCCTTCATTGTCAAACTATCTGGAAGGAAGACAAGATAAGGGTGAAAGTGACGCCTTATTCTTCGAAATGTCACAAAACCGATTGACTTCCATTCAGATGATGTCTCCGCGATGGCAGATGTTTCTGCAGCGTGTGTTTATCTAGAAAGTAGCTCGTAGCCACGAGCTGTCAAGTGCCTCTGGCTACGGCGACGGGCTCCAAATGGCTCATGGGTAACAGCCGGGGACCATTCAGCTTCTGAGATGGTTGTGGCACTCTTTTGATTCACCTTCAGGTTCACCCTCTGTTTCACCTTCAGCTTCAGCTTCAACTTCACCTTCAGTGTTACCCCCTCCCCCATCCCATCCCTCCCGCTTCATCTCCACCCTCCGTCTCCTCTTCACCTTCAGTGGCAGTAAATGCTCAGCAGCACAGGTAGAAATGGGGTATTAACAAACAGAAACTGAATCTAAGGGAACCTGAAACTGAACCTCTAAACTCATTATCAGCCCATTAGCAAGCATCATTTGTCTCTTTGATCAATCATACCCATTATTTAGTATCTAATTGTGAGAGGAGACCTTTTAAAAGGAGACTTCTGCAGTGCAGTCCAATTGCTCAGTCCGTCCATGCATCAGCCTTTTACTGTCCGGCCATGTGGAGAACAGCCCAGTGCTGTCAGGGTTGATGTTGCCACTTTGCCGATCGTTTCTGTCTAACAGCTCGGAGGCTGAGAGCCTCTCTCTCTCTCCAAAGAGAGAATCCCTAATCAAATTCCCTTTTATTCCTGCCTCCCGGAGCTCCTCACCCGGAATCACACTGCATTACAACACTATATGCCCACATCCTTCTCCAGCTTCTCTGTCTGTCTTTTTCTCTCTCTCTCTCTCTCTCTCTCAGCACCCTTTGCTGCTCCATCCACCACCCATCCCATCCCCCCACCTCTCTTTCTTCAATCCATCCGCAGCAGTGTCTTTAGTCTAAATAAGAAAAGCAGAACTGTGGAAGAATTCCTCCTGTGCAGGTTAGTGTGATGTGCTGTGATGAAAGGACACAGCGACAGAGAGGGCCTATTAATAATGAAGCACACGGGGCCCGAGCTGCAGCACTGTGAGAGGAGATGCAGGGAAAAGAAGAAAAATGACTGAGCGTAGAGCCAGCTGAAACATCACAGGACAGAGGGAGAGTTTAGGAGACGTGCGGAACGCGAGTTACGGGGTTAAAACTTACATTTAGAAGACAATGCAACGAAAAAGGGGCGAGAGACAATGCAGGGAGGGAGAAAGAGAGAGAGAGAGAGAGAGAGTGGAATTCCACCTCCTCTGAGTTGCGTTATTACTTACTAGAACCGGAGGGGGAACCAGCAATTGTACCTGAAAGAGAATAAGAAGAGGGAGAGGAGATGAGAACTTGTTTATTTATGCATTCAATTTGCCTAAATACTTGAATCTGCCTCATTCGTCAGACTCAGGTGGCAGAGAGAGCTTCATCTCAATGTGTTGGAGTAATTACTGGGCTTGCACCGCCTCCCCAATCCACCCTAATTTGCCCCGTTACTCTTCCCCACCCAAAAAGCTGACATTCAGAGGTCCTCATCATATATGTATGTTTTCGGAGAGCTGTGCCACTTTGCACGGCTCGAATCAAAAACGTTATGCCTTCCCTGCATGTTTACCCAAGATTGTATTTATAGTTTGGCGTAGGCTCGGCATTCATAATGCAGCCTGTGGAGACCAAACTGTTTCGTGAGCCGTGGCCATTTTGTGTACGATTTTCAACAAGCAATGTTTTAATTTTTAAAATTCCCACTGATGGGATTTAGGAGTTTTTTAAAAAGGGTGGTGATGGCTTCTGAAGTTGTGTGTCAGCATTACAACGGAGTTGGAATGCAACAGCCGTGATTTATGAATAAACAAAAGAAAGAAAAAGGGCAGACAATAGAGCCATTCTTTGCAGTGTGTGTGTGTGTGTGTGTGTGTGTGTGTGCGCAGGTACAGGTGTAGTGTGTATCTGCTTGTGTGTCTGGACATGCGAGTGTGTCTGTGTTCGTTTGAAAGGAAAACTAGGGAGGGGCTGCCCTAGATACATTTTTTTTTTTGGGATCATAGCTAGCTACTGTAGCTGGGTACACTCTCCAAGAGGATTCCCCCCCACGCACTCCCACGCAGCTCTGATCTGCTCTCTGCATTGAGGAGACGACATCCCAGAGAACTCCGTCTCTACAACGTCTTCTCTCAACTTCTCCTTTCTTTTCAACGTCGCGTACACCCTCGATCCTGCCTTTCATTCGGGCCCTCAAGAGATGACAACATCCATAAATCCATCAGTCAAGTGTGCTGGAAAGTCACTGCGTGTATATCCATTTTGAAATGGAAAATATAATCTTGATCCATCATCTATGATTAGAAAGATTGAAATGAATGGCTTTGATGCCACAGGAGAACCTGTTAATACAATCGCAAAGATCTGAGTAAAATAGGTGAATAAAAGAAAAGAAATAACAATTAAAACAATAATATTGTCACGGTGAGAAGCTAAAGTAAACTTATTCCCATTCTTTGCTCTCTAACAATGTTTCAAATGTTTTCTGTGCAGGAGCTATCAGTGACCCACTATCGGCTAATGGGCCTCAAACCTAGCATTAGCATATGCATTAGCGGGGCTAAACTACCAGCAATAACTGCTGACGGAGCACTAAGGTAACATAAAATAAGTTGGGCTAAGACTGCAACATCAGCTATGCGGGCCGTAAAAGGGGCAACGAGATAGCACGGCGTCTCTCTTCAGTGATAAAGATTACTCACTTTCATTCCAAGAGATACAGTTAGCAGAGATGTTGCTTTCACATCTCGTGTTTGTCGGGCTCATAAGACTCTACAGTGCGTTAGCTTAGCTTAGCATAAAGACGAGCTCCTCTCATGAATTAATACTTTTTGTCTCATTTGTATAATATGTACAAAAAAACTAAGTGTAAAGACGACAATTCACGTTTTAACCCGGGGTTTTGTGCTTGACTCTTTCTGATGAGATATTAGAGTTATATGCTAATATGTTACTTGGTGAGCTTTACAGGAGCTGGTTAGAGAATTTTGTTCCCTTTTGACAGACGCAGGCTACTTCTTCCCCCGTGTTTCTAGTCTTTGTGTTAAACTAAGCTTAACTTTTCTTTTAAATGCAGAATAAATCATCCTAAATCTTCCGCGGCGTCTATAGGCTCCTCCCGGTAAAAAAACTTTTTGCAACTTCGATCAATTAACAGTCAAAGCCGAGGCAAATGGCAAATGTGAAGAGTCAGCAGTATTGTATCTAACCGCGTGTCATATTGATAAATTGATCATCAGATGATCGTGTCTCAGGTACGTACAGGTGTTGGGGGTTCCATTGGGTGCTGGCAGGTAGGAACCAGCCTTCCAGGACTTGGCTTTGAAGCCCTTCTTGCAGCGCTGGCAGTCCTGGCCCGTGGTGTTGTGTTCACACTGGCACTGGAGGTTCCCATCCTGCAGCAGGCACTGGGAGGCGTGGAGGTTACACTTACACCTTTTTTAGGAAGAAAAAAAAAGAAGCAAGTACGCACATGAGAAAGTTGTGATCACACGGTAAGTGTTAACGATGTTAGAAATGATAGTATTTTTACACCCAAGGAAAATAGTGAGTGTTAAATGTCTGATGGAGACGTGGAACACACATCTATTGTGGGGGAATGGCATTATAGTAGAACGAGATTAAACAAGATTAAGATCATAGGATTAAGGTACGTAAGGTTCTACGTAGTGTGTTGTTTACTGAGCAAGACACGTGCACACTGCACACCTGACAAAGAGAGTGAAAGGAAGGTGTGTGTGTGTGTCTGTGTGTGTGTGCCAGCCATACATGCTGTTGTGTATTGTACACCTATCCATTCAATGGTAAAATGTTGGCGAAATGAGAGTTGAAACACACTTTTGTTTGTTATATAATTCTTAAAAAGAAATGTAATTTTCATACGGAATAAAACTATGGCTTCTTGCGTCTCCTTTTTCTGAATAAATCTGCAACACATGGAAACATTGAGCAGGATGTAAAGGTAAAAAAAAAAAATACACTTTCCAAAATTTGAACGCAAAATATTGTCGGTATTCTATTTACCCTCTCTCTCTCTCTCTCTCTCTCGTTTCGAGAGCGCCATTTTGGAGCAAACTGTTGTTTACAGTTACTGCCTGTGAAATGCAAGTGTCTGAGTGCGTGTGTGCACGCGCGAGTGTGTGCGTGCACACATGACCATAATGTGTGCACGGTGCGACCTCCGCAGAGGGCTGACCCAGGTGGGCTGACCCAGAGGTCGGAGCTGGGAAATGAGGATCTTAAGGACATCGAGCAGCTACGACTTTAAATTACAGCCTTTTCCAGATGAGCGACTGGACTCCAATCCAGTTTGTTCCACAGGAGTGAACAGCTATCCGTCTGCATCAAATATTCAAAGAATGGCCCCTGTATTCTGGCAGGATGACTGCTTCAATCTTCCTTCCTCACACTAATCTGCGCTTTCTCATCATTTTTTTTTTTTTTTTTGTTGGGTTTAAGATGTCGTGCCTACAAGCCTCAATCCTAGTTAACTTTACACACGGAATAACGATGACTAAAACTTAGAAACGCGCCGGGAAACTTCACAGGAAGACGAAAATGGAGGCAGCCGATCATGGTGCGTTGCCTCGCATCACATTGTTGCCGGCAGGTCCCATAAATTACCCGTGTTTCTCTGTGATCACCTGGACGAGCTGACAGGACGCGCCGGGGAAAATCCATCCGTCGACGAGGCCTTGTTTCCTGCACGCCTTCTGAAGGACACGAGCTGTCCACTTAGCCGAGAGGGAAATTGAACATCTCTTTTTCATGGAGGAAATGGAGAGAGAGCAAGTGTGTGTGTGTGTGTGTGTGTGTGAAGTGGGACAGTTGTGTGCGTGTGTGCGCGCGCGCTTTTTTTTGCCTCCAGTGATCGTGAAGCATTTAACCGAGAGCGCCGATGACAGCCAACAGATCTGAGAGGGAGCGGCTCGGTGACTAATGTCTGGATTGAGTGACTGACAGCGCCGAACACACCGCCGCTTCCTCATCTCCTGCATTCTTCGGTGATAAATCTCATCCGTCTCTTCTTAACAGAGGAAGCGCCGCTGAGTGCAGGATCTAGAAGTTGTAGTTTAAAATCAATACTAGACAACAAAGTGATTTTCGAGGTATGCTGCCGTGCAGTTTGTGTCTTGTCGGCCTAATGGCTGCAGCCTACCAGAGGAAACGTCCTCCATCTTGTCAGTTAGCTGGACAGTCGACACGTAGAGGTTAAAGCCTGCATGAGCCGATGAGTCTGGATCCATAATAATAACCAAATCCTCTGCTATTTCATTATTTTCCACGAAAGCAAAAAGTCGCAGTCTTTGCAGGTTGAGACTTTGTGTCCGCCGCATCCCCTTGACCTTTCTTTTCTGACTCCTGCCATGTAGTACAGCCGAGGAAGTACCGGGAGTACTTCCTCGGCTGGCACTTCCTTCCGCATGAATGATGTGACACTCCCAACTTCTTCACGTGCCGCGACGCTTTAAACTCGCTCTCTTTCGAGATGACAGCTTGCACTGGGATTTCTCTCGATCCCACAGCCCCCCCCCCCCACCCCCCACCCCACCCCCTCCGTCTTTGGTCCCTCCACGTACAAATAATACATGGGACACAATCATATGTTAATGTGCAAGATGTCTGCCTTCACTGCAAAGTCATCAAAGTAGGAGAAGCAGCTCTGAGCTGGAGGAAGTTAAGACAGGACAGCTGGATCCATCCCAACCTTGTCTATTTACTCAGAGAGAGAGAGGAGGGATGAAATTAGAGAAGGGGAGGAAAAGACAAAGAAGGACAAGTAGAGAAAGCTGGGTGAGAAAGGGAGTCTAGGAGCAGAAGGAAGTAAGTGATTCAAATGTATTCCAGTCTGCATTAGAAACCACACACACAAGGTGGTTTAATTAGCTGGTGTAATTACGGGTCAATACTTCTGTTTATCAGTCTGTTGGAGGCTATCCTCCACGAGAAAAAAAATGAGCGCATCGTTCGTTTTCCACAGATGGGCAAAAAACAAATATATATTTATGTTTTCTATATACTTATATTTATGTTTTAAGAGACAAAAAGCCTCCAGCAGCCCTTTTGGAATTATGAGTCTTTGTCCGCTGGGAGCAAAAGAGGAAGTCGGGTGATGTTACCGCAGAGCCACAAAGTCTGCAGGCGAAGGAGGTCGTAGTGGATGGACGGGTCAACGAAACATCATATTTAAACTCTGGAGACCATTCAGCGTTGGTTTCTTTTATTAAAGCCTTCACCAACCCGACACAGGATCTCCCCCCCCCCCAAAACACGGGTTAATTTACTCTTGAAAACGTCGACCAAAAATGAATGCAAAAAAAAAACAGAGAAGAAGTCGGCCCAGAAATGAAAGGTCAAACATGTGAATACTGAAAGAAATCAAAGACGATATAGTAAATGAGTTACTCGACTTATTTGCTGTAGCGACCGTTCAATACTAATACTGTAAGTAACATGTGTCATTATGCTCACTTCATGAGTCATTCCTGATCAAAAGGGAATCAATATTATTCATTTTTTATGCACCTTTTAGTTATGATTTTTAGTGATTCAACATAAAGATGCTTTTAGCTTAGCATCCAACCAATAAAACAATACTTGCATTACAGTATTCACATAAGAAGCATGTGCATGGTTGTGTTTAGGTTGTGAGTGTAGTCTCAGTCTAAGTTTAATAAAAATCGTGACAAACAGGATACGTTTATATGTTTTCTTTTCCTATATTGAACCTAAACCATTATCTTTCCCTATTAAAGTATTTTCTGAAAATCTGACCATGTGCACAACGTACACAAAGTACTGGACTACGTTACCCGGACGACCGCTTCCCCGTGGCGTCTGTGTGCTACGAAGATCAAAAAAAAAAATGTTGCCGGTGGAAATAATTCAGACGCCAATTACTTTTCTCCTCCAAAACAGGCAAAAAACATTTAGCAGGTTACATTCAGCCCGCAGACAGAACTGGTCGCATGTGTGTTGCATGATCCACGTCTACGTGCTCATACTATGTTTTTGCATTTCCCGATGATCTGTGTTTATTACCTAATGGACCGATTAGTTGTCGGCGTGTGTGTCTGTGTGCTTCTCCGTCCACTCTCCACTGCAGTCTGTCTCTGTGAAGTCATGTCAGCCCTGTTGTATTTAATGATGCGAGCGCCGCCTGTTTTAGACAGCAGAGACGCAGCAATTAGGAGAATAAATAATAAGAAAGATAAACAAACATCAAGGGGGGAGTCATGTGGCGGCAGAGCCTGAGAAAGCAGCTGGAAGCAGCAGTTAATGGGGCTTTATCTGTCCCTTTACTGTCGTCGAAGCCTATTCCTCCATTCCTCCTCCGGGGACATTGCTATCACTCCCGCTTTCTTACTTTTTGGTTTTGCACTCTCCTCCCACTGCTGGTTTTTATTTCATTTTTTATATATATATTTTTTTAACTTTTGCTCCCAAAATTCCATCTACTGGAACCGTTCCAGTCCTCCAGTCTTTCCTCACGCTCTTCCTCTCTGTTCATCTTTGTTCCCCCCCCCCCCGCCACCCCATCTCTTTCTTTCTTTCCCCTTCCGTCTGTCTACGCAGCCTTGACTCCTCTTCAGATATTTTTCTTTTATTTCTTTTTATTTCTTACCACTGCCCGTTAACACCACGGGTCCAGTGAGCACACTGAGGAGCGCGTTCAGTAAATTGGGTTGTGGACTTGGCTTGTAACGGAGTAGGTGGAGTAGAAAATAGAGGTGGGTGAATGGGGGGGGGGGGGGGGGGCAGTTGTGTCAAAGCCCTGACAGTCCGCCTGCCTCCCCCCCCCCCCCGACCACGGCGGCGAGACTCGGGAGGAGGAGCAGGAGGAGGGTCCGCGTTGACGTGCTCTAACCTGTGATGACAGACCGCATCGATGCGGCTCCGACCCAGCAGGAGACCTCCCTCCCCTTCCGCTCTGTGTTCGATCAGCCGTCACCGAGAAGGCCCCACTCGCTATTTACAACTCCCTCCCCTCCCCTCCCCCATGATACCACAACCCTGGCAACACAGCCCGCTGGAGTCGTAGTGGAGTGAGAGCCTAATGGGCAATGAGGGTGGGTGGGTCGGCGCTTTTTTTGGAAGTTGGACTCAACATCCAAACCACGGCTGACTGATGGAAGGGGCGAATGCGAAGGCGACGGCTGAAAGGGACGGAAAAAACGGACAGGAGATGAGAATACAACGCAGCGAATAGCCCGACACTTCGACGCCCCCTTTTGGGAAGTGTGTGATATCAGTTTTTTTTGTCGGACGGAGGACGTTGAAGTCTCCCTCCAGTCAAAAATGTGCTTATTGTTACTTCGCTCCGATGTTTGACCTGTATAACGGTGTATGTTTTTGTGTTTTCTAACATTGAGTTCAAGTTTAACGCGTGTGCGCACGAGCGCGAAAACCGCAGCCCTCCAGACCCATGGGTGACGGTGACGGTGACTCCGCCCACTTCCTCATACACAGTCGATGAGGAGCGGACATCTTGGGGCCCCGGTATCGGAAAGGAAAAGGACAATATTTACATATTCATAGATTCTGTATCCTTCATTGAGGGAGAAGAAGTAGACGGGGATTGCTCTTATTTATTGAAAGATCATGATCGTGGACTTTTTTGTTGTTGTCTCTGTTGTTTTTAATTGTGTCTATATTATTTACGGTTCACTGTGCCGTGCCATAAATTGCCCCGGTGGGATCATTGAAATGCTTTAAGTCTAAGATGTAATTTTAACTAGGCAGTTGAACTTCTTTAGGGACGAACCATATCAGACATAAAACATGCCTGGAGGTGATTTTTAAATATGTGCATGAATTAAAATCTGATTGGTGGAAGGCGGCCTGCAGGAAAGCCGAGCCCCCCCCACTCAACATAGGGCACCACGAGCACGACGGCAGGCGACCGGGCGGAGAGTGGGTGTATAGCGTGAAGCTCGGATCATTGATCAGCAGCACGCCCTATTGGCTTCTGCCGAGGTCTTTATCACCACGTCCCCTCCCCACTTCCTTTCTCGCCTCGCCTCGTAAATTCAGAGCAGCTAATTGGACATGACTGCGTTTATGTTCCAGCTTCATAAATTTCTTTCCTCTGAAGGGAGAGGATCGATTTTCCTCGAGTGCAACCTCCCGTAGCAGGAGAGCAGCATGAGTCTCTTCAAACGCCCCCCCCCCCACACACACACACACACACACTCCATCCCCCACAATCTATCCCTTCTTACATGCTCGCTCCCTCTCTCTCTCTCTCTCCCTTTTAGAATAAACAGGTAATCTATAACTGACCTCCCCTTGCAATCATGTGGTGAGCAGGGATTACACAGTGCCTCGTGTTCATAACCACGATAATTTGTTCACACGTTTCTATCAACCTGTCACCCCTCGTTCATTAATAACCCAACTCTCCAAACAAATCATTTCCACTCGAGCTCCTTATCTGTCAGCATCTGGTGAAAGCTGTTGACTGCAAAAAGACCACACGTGTTTGAGATACACGTCCTCCCTTTCAGGTTAGTTTAACCTTCTTTTTCTAGTTTCTCAGGTTTTTAAAACAAAAGCTCTTTTTGTGGGGCGGATCACAAAAGCCATCGCAGGGAGAAAACTCTTCGGCAGCCAAAGGGACTGTGTGTTTGTGTGTTTGGCATCTCCACAACACGCACAGGAACATAGATACATGCACTCCCTATACATACAGTATATATATATACATATATATATATATATATATATATGTATATATATATATATGTATATATATATGTATATATGTTCAATGTTGAAAGGCCACTGGGTGTTTTGGGGCCTCTGCAGGGAAAAGCTGAGTGAAATTGTCCAGCAAAAATGCATCTTAAATTATTCAAAATGCAGGAATGACCTTGATTGTCTTTGCAATCCACACCCTGTGTGTGTGTGTGTGTGTGTGTGTGTGTGTGTGTGTGTGTGTGTCTGTCTACTATGCAGTGTATGGGGATGTGTGACCTCCCTGGTGTGTACGTGGGATGATTCATTATATTAGCACAGTTTGCTCTGAGTTAAGTCTTTTAGTTTGTGATGCACTAGATGGATAGAGGGATGGATGGATGGAGAGAGAGAGTGTGAGTGAGACTAAGCGTACGAGTGAATTATTTACACAGAATACAGTAACTGACTATTGCGTGCGTGCTCAGTCCTGAGAGCATCGCTCTGATTGGTCGGTTTGAGTCGTGTAAAGAGCAGTCGGCAGAGTTTGCCCCACTTTGAGCTACCTGCTCTCTGAAATATGTACTGTATGCACAGCGCCCAATAACTAAATAATAGAGCCCGGGCACATCCTGTTCTCCGGTCCAGACCTCATGAGCACAGCAGAGGCTGTGTGTGTGTGTGTGTGTGAGGGAGAGAGAGAGAGAGAGAGAGAGAGACACTGGAACGGTTCAGGTGTGGGTTACATGCCAGCTGTTTAAAATGTGCTGTTTTTGCTGGCCTTTCAAACTGCAGGGGTAATTAATATGTAGCTTTCAAAGGATTTTGTCACCCTGGCTGTTTCCAGTAAGACTTTGTGTGAGATGATAGGACACATTTTGTAAATAACTTTCTTGTTCACTTCATCAGTGGGTGAACCACTTAAGATGTGGCCTCAATGGTATGAATTGATTCAGATTCAGGGTCCCTTTTTTTAATTAATATCAGTGACCACACTGACTCTGTAGTTTATGTTGATGTATGCGCCTCTCCAGCCTGTTTTTAGTGTATAGTTTATTTGAACTATACCTTTTAAAAACAATACTGCAGTTCAAGACTGAACTTTTGTTTGTTTTTGTTTCAAGGCGTGCGTGTCATTCTCTTGTTTGTGTTTTTGAATATTCTGATACCAAAGTTAAAATGATTGCCGTGATGATGACTTCTTAGAGCTGTACAATTCTGTCTCATATTATTATAAGTGTGTGCATGTGTTTTGGCGTCTGCTAAGCCTTCAAAACCTCATGGATCTGTTCCTCAAACGGAACTTCCTGGATCGCATTTCATCGTCTCGTCTGTACCCGAATAAACAAGCCCCCCCCCCCCCCCCCCCCCCCCCCCCGTCAACTTAACCCGAATCTTTTTCAGCAGGGCTCCTTTTGATCTGAACAAGCATTAAATCATTCAAATGTGTCCATCAGAACTAACTCTGAGATCTAAAGCACAGGGGAGGAAAAAAGTACTCAAGTGCCCATATCTACTGATCATCACTCAAAAATATTAATACCGAAACCGCCTGAAAGTTCAACATTTTCTTTAACTGGTGAAATGCAAAACCCCCCAAAAAAGTGGGTAACATTTTTAATGTTAAATTATTTATACATTTTTTTATTTTATTTTATTGCAACTGCTTTTTATTTGGTAAACTTTTTTTTCTTTATTCTACTGAATAAAAATCCACACTTTAAATAGAATTTTCTGTTTGATTATTAGTAAAAAAAAAAATAAAAAAATATTGCCATTCTTTCTGGCGCTTAATACAAATATTCCAGTAATGAAGTATATGTCTGTGCTTAGTATGCAGACATAAATAAACTACTGTGTGAAAGCCCCCACGTCAGCAACTTCACCTATTTTGCTCTGCTTGTCTCTGCGTGACACTAATAAAAAGTTATTGTCCTATAAATTAAAAATTAAAAAAATACCGAATGTTATCGCCCGTGAATACATGCACTCTCACTGACCACTGTGGTGGGCGAACCTGATTAATTCAACCGCACAAGACTATATTTTACTGGCATTTGGCACCATGGCGGTTTGCTAATTTAAGACTCCGCACGCCGACATTGTAATATTCATGCGTCGCGATGCAGCATGAATGATGCAGAATGTACTGACGCCGCTCTCTCTCTCTTCCCTGTAGCAGCCATGTCACGGCATCTTTAAGGCGTGTCTTCCACTAAAGAGACGACCGGTCTCGCGATCGTTCCGAGGGCCCCGGACGTTTTCCTGAGATCACTAGCGGAGCTGCATATTAGCGCGTGACCTCCCCGCAGAGTCCTCGCCCGCTGCTGAATGTGCTTTAATGAACGCTCCAGCAACGAGTAACACCTGGGGAGAGAGGAAATGGGGTGGGTGGGTTATTATACATCCTCATCTTATTTAAAGATATGAATGAGGAGGAAGAAGAAGTAAAGGGAGTTGGGGCGTGGGGGGGTATGAAAAAGTGATGATGAGACAGAAAACTCTGGGACGGTGCGGGGGTTTGGTGGGAGGTTCTTCCTGTTGTTGCGGTCCCCCGCAGAGTCTTCAGACCCCCAGGGGCAATGAGGATCTTTGTGGGATCTTTATGTCTGTTGTGTGGTGTGTGTGTGTGTGTGTGTGTGTGTGTGTGTGAAAGAAAGAGAAAGAAAAAGAACAGGATACTCTCAGGGTCTTCTCTCTGAGACCACACACACTTTAGAGACGCGCTGACCTCTAATGTGTAATCCTACAAAACCCATCTTCCCCGGTCCTTCACCCATTTTTTTTTTTTTTCCCGCAAACGCAATAACATACTTTACACACCGTGGTTCTTTTTTCCTCCTAAAAAGTCACCAAAACATGCACGCGCACACCTTCAGACTACAAAACACAGCCGTGGCGCACGCTCACCCGCACAGCCATGTGTGCATTACTGTCTTATTCCCGGTGAGACCGCGGAGGGGGGGAAGGATGCCCGGGGAAGACTGTGCTGTGCTGGGATCAGCCAGAGGACATGGGGTTAATATAATTATCCCGCTAAAAAAACCTTGAGACTGAGAGAACATCATTAGTCATAGAAGAGGACAGAGTTGCCCGGGCCGCGGGGCAGAGGAGGAGAGAGGAGGTGAAGAAGAGTGAGGAATGGAGGAGGGGAAGGAGACTTTCAACACACACTAGTGCAGTTAGCAAGACAATTAGGGAGAAAACTTGGGGGTCTTTGTGCATGAAACCCAGCGAGGACGGTGTTTACTAAAAAAATGCTTCGCTTATTCAGTAATTGTGAAGTTTTGCTTAATAATCTGTCTATAAATGAATTACTTGGTGGTGGTTTTGGAAATTGGATTCCCATCTGAACTGAACGCATAATGATACTCTTGTGAGGCAAAAGTTTAGCATTATTAAGTAATTCACCTCTAGCGTGCGGTTATCAAATGACTCTCAATTGACACCGTGCTGGAAAATCCAACAGTCCAACTACAACTGATTATTTTCATTATTTATACATTTGGAGAAAAAATTCTCATTCTCATTTCACAACAATTGTAGATGGACTAATTAATTAATTGACTAATCGTTTCAGTTGTTAATTAAACACAAACCAGTAGTTGGTCTCACTCAATCTGATTCCAATATTATTATGTTATTTAATCAAATTGTATGCATATGTAGGATTTTCTTTTAGTTCCCTCCCAACTACAATCTGTTGTGTGAAAGTTTAAATCCAATACCCTGCATCCAACTTCATTGATTTTTTTTCAAATGTGAGATTCAGTATCAGATTGCTGCTTAATCAATAAATGCAATAAGGTATACAAAGCAGCTAGACTGAGGTTATCATGAATAGCGGTGCATGTTTCCTGAGTGGACCACTTTACTTAAGCGAACGCAAAAATAATGCCTAAAAATGTGCATAGTGAGAAAGTATTGACTACTTATCGGTTCGGCGCAATCTAGCAGCTGATTAAGGAGTAAATCATGATTAATTGAGAAAAAGTAGATTAACAGAAACGACAAATATCCTGGTATGACCTTGACGTTTCATCCTTGACCTTGGAAACATGTCCAAGCTCCACCTGCTCGCTGATGACGGAGCTTCCTTCAGCAGAAATGAAAACGACAACTGAGCGATGAAGACTTTTCTGACGCCGCCGAAGCTTTTTTCGGGAACAAGCGATAAATATCACGTTCCTCGAATCACTCGCAATACTTCTATGTAGTCCAACTTTTTTTTTTTCACTCACAACTTCTTCCAAAACGATGTTCACCTGACCGCAGTGTGAGCCGCCTCTTTCCCCCGTCTCTCTCACGCTGGAGGAGCTGCGTCTAATGACCGCGGCAGTTTAAAGACACGCGCCACGCCTGTAATAATGCTATGCTAATTAATGTGGCTGACTGAGAACAAACCATCTTTCCAAGGACACCCTCCCTCCTACCTCATGTTTCTCCCACTTACAATTCCCAGCATGCTTTTCAGCTTTAAAAAAAAGCGCACTCGCAGGTATCAAGAGATTCCCCCCTTTTTCACCAGATGCTGGGCAAGGCACAGAGCAGGCGCCATGTGCGGAGAATTCTTTATCGTATTTGTGAATTTAAAAGGATATTTATGGGATGACTAAGACGAGGGGCGGGAAGGTGGAGGAAGGAAATAGATATATATATATATTGAAGAGGTGGGGGGGGGGGGGTGGAAAAAAAGAGACATTCATCTGTGAAACAAAAGACGGGGGAATGAAAGGAAAACAGGCGAAATTGCTGACTTAAACTTTCCTTCCCTTCTGAAGGGAAATAAACTGTGATTATGAAATCAGTTACAACCATTGTGTCATAAATCATGGCAGAAGAAGAGGAACAATGACACATTCCTCATCGCGGTCCCTCAGCTTTCTGCGTGCCTTTTTCTTTTCTGGGGAGTGCTCATGAATGATTTAAAAAGTGATCCGTTTCCTCCGAGCCTCGGCGGGCCTCGGGAGGAAGAGGAGCCCAGAGGGGGAGGAGTCTGGACGGGTGTGGGAGGGACCACGCGTGAAGGTTTCCTGTCTTTGCCGAGAACACACACACACACACACACACACACACACAGACAGCATCGCACATCAAGCGTGCAGCGTATATTTCATTCATGAGGGAGAAGCTGGCGGTATTCAAGTGCAAAGCGGTTTTCTCTTGAAACAGAATAGACGGGAGGGAAAGTTTTCAACCCCAGTTACTCTGCTCTGTGGTGGCTGTGTGAACTGGAGAATAATATTTACAGAGCATCACACCTCACATCATTCATCACAAAATCACACACCACCAGCTAGTCCCGTGAAACTAGGAGTTAATCCATCATCTGCGTCCCTCCTTTCTTCCTCTGCCTCTCCCCCCCCCCCCCTGATCCAGGCTTATGCCTCCCGTCCTCTCACCTTCACTTGGTATAAAGGACGCGAGCAGAAAACTTTGGTGTAATTCAAACAAAAAAAAAAAAAGTGGTGACAGTCTCCAAAGTCAAAGTCACCCTACATTGATAACCCAGCACACACACACACACACACACACACACACACAAAATAGAGACTGGAGGCTCCGTAAAAAGGGAGCAGGGGAGAGGCATCTGTTCTTCCTCGTTCTGCGGCGGAGATGATGGACAAGCCTCCAGGCCACAGAGATTAATGCTTCCAGAACCACAATAAAACCTGTGAAGCAGGCCACAACCCAGAGTCTAATTAGTCCTTCCTTCAGGAGGCGGCGTGACTGCTAAAGTACAGATCGGGGGTTACTGAAGGTTTCCCCATTTCAAACTTTAAATGAGTGCAATTTGAATTATATTCATGGTATTTTAGGATGTGATCAGTCGCGTTGTTTCTGGTCCGATTTTCATTTTTTTTCTTCTGCCCCATTTTATTTTGGTACTCATTGTGCTTCATTGTCAAGACACACAATGGACAGTGATATATATATATATATATATATATATATATATATATATATATATATATATATATATATATGTGTCAAAGGCCGGCGCCGACATACCCACAATGCAACTCTTAAGTGGGGATTCAAACCGGGTTGAAAATAGAGCAGGGGGCTGCGTCGGTGGGAGTGTGTTTAAGATCCTTGAAGTCCAGCTGGAGTAACTGATTAATGCGTTTAAAGGCTCAGCGGGCGAAACACAAACAACAGCTTGTAATACTCAGTGACAGGATTTTAGGCTGATGTGTAAAATAGACTTTCCCTTCTAATCATCTCGTAAACTCTCCAGATTTGTTTTCACTGTTCGTTGAGGTCCTGACCCCCCCCAAGTCGGGAACCACTGTTTGTGGTTCACAATCAAGACATATGCCGAGCGAGTTATGGTTTAGGTTTTTCAGTTAATCTGATATAAGTTACCCTTCTCTCCGGTTTACGTCCGTTTCTGGAGATCCTCTCTGGATAAGGAATAAAACACATCTTAATGTAATGTTGGAATCGGATTGGCCAGACCACATCTGGATTTACATCGGTATTCAATCATAGCCGATCACAATACGTGCTGATTTTAGAAAATACTTTTATTAATCTAAATGCATAAGGCCTGTGTATCTTCACCCACATAATGTATCCATACGGCTTGACATGTTAATATCAGGAGTAAATGTGGCTCCATCTTGTCGTCTTCTGGTCACTTTGAAAACAGAAAAAAAAAGAGTTTTCAAGCTCATATTCAGATTTCTAGATATTTTTGCACACGAGCAGGGGAATGAAAAAATATCCACATATCTGATGATTGACGTGTTGAGCATTTGTGGCCCAACGGCGCCGGTGATGTATTCACTGAAAAGTTAATTTCTCACTTGACGCATTCCCAAGATAGAAAAAAAAAAATATATATATATCTTCCTGGTGAGTTAAACAAGCCCAGTGAAAGCTGCGTGCAGCAGCTAAAGGCGTCCCTCTCCCAAAGTAATCTAAAAAATGAATGGCCGTTGCGTGTCTTGACTTGACCCGAGACATAATTCGTCGGCGACTCCGCCAGCTGAGCGCTAATAATTTACATAATTAGATCTAATCACAATGCAGGCAGAATGACATAAAGAGAACACTTATTTATCCCAGGTGTGCAAAAGCCCGTCAGAGGTCATTATCCAGATGGAATATCCAGGTATGACCACATGTTAATTACAGGTGTGAAGGGGCCCGGAGGATCACACCGAAGTGAACGTTGGCTGAACAGAACCATTCCAGAGACGTACGGAAAGGCTGTCTTGAATATATTTGCTTAAAAAAAAAAATTTTTTTTTTTTTGCTAAACCCTGAAATAAATCTTGTTTAAAAAAAAAAAGAAAAAAGAAAAAAATGAAATTCAAGTTTTGTTTGTTTAAATCTTACAATGGACTTCTGCTGCTCCGGCTGTCACGATACAAACAGACAAATAAGAGCACCTAGAGAAAAAAATAAATAAATAAAATAAATGCTAAAAACAGCTCGGCCCGCCCGTTCTCTGCAACGTGCTTCTGAACAGCAGTAAAGTTTTCTCCGCCGGTCTGATGGAGAGCTTAAACCTCTCAGCACATTAGCTCTGCCAGCGGGAGGGGGGTGGGGGTGGGGGGGGGGGGTAAATGAGTCAAGCAGGCATGAAACAACACGACTGTGTAAAAACACTCTGAATGTCATTAGTATGTATGTGGTCTGCTTCTCAACTCATGGAAACATAATTAGTTGTTGATAAAAGGTAAAGAACCTTTAAGACGGGGGCCTATCGACATGTAATTTGGTGTGAAAGTGTGCACGAGATCACTGCAGTTTAAATAATGTTGGATTGGCAAAAAGAAATTGGAAGGATTGTGATGAAATTCTTGTTGCAGATTACAAGAGAACTTGTACATTATATAAATTCCAGTCAATTAGCAAGCGACACTATTAATCACCTTCAGTTTGCTTTTTAAAAAGTTACCCTGATTTTTTATTCCAACATGTGTCTCGGCCGGGAAACACATTTTCTTTTCCTCCTCAACAGTTTTGTTCAGTAGTTTAAGCCAATTAGGAAAAGCCTATTTTCAAAAAAGAAATCAATGCTCAACACTGATATTTAAAAAAATATTGATCGCATTCAATCGCTAATAGTGGGTTTCCTAATAAAACGTGACAGGATCTAACTTTACGTGTGCGCGCAGTTATTTGCCCTAATGCCAATGTCAATTGAAAAATGATCATTGTTGGTGACACCCACCTCAACGGTGCTGTGATGTACATGCGCTGCAAATAATATTAATAATAATAAATTTCCCTGCTCAGCCGACTTGACTTAAGAGCCACTCCGCATACATGTCATTTTTACTCTGTCAGCCAATCAAATCAAATTGAGCCGCCGTCGGGCCGCCAGGGGAGTAAAAAAAACGATGCAGACTTTGCACCCCCCCCCCCCCCCCCCCCCCCCCCCCCTCACTCTGCTCCATCTCCTTCTTCCCATCTTGGCCCTAATCCACTTAGTTGGATCTTCCTGAGCTTACTGCCTTTCCTTTATTCCATTATAAAGACCCATCGTACGACCTGCTGCTTATTTCATTAAAATGGCCCAATCCATGACCCCACGACTAATCCATAATGCAGACGACGGCAGGCCCTATAGCCCACTCCGCAGTCCAGCGGGGCGGCTGACAGATGGGACGGAGGGAACAGGGGGGGGTGGAGAGATGGAGGTCCAATGGATGAGGGGGAATTTGAGAGCTCCACTTATGAGTTTGAGCTTCCCGGTGAATAGGATTTCACCGATGTAAATGATGATAGAGCCGAGGCTTTGCTACTCCATCTTTGATTGTTGGAGATGGCCCATCTGTCCGTGATATAGAAATGGGCCACATCTGAGGGTTGAATATAGCCTGTGAAATGAGCATTAAGCCCGAAGGCTTTTCAGGACCCCCCAAAAAACACCTTGGCTTAGAGGTGATACTGTAGTCAGTACTGTAGCTCATTACAGTTAACCCCGGGAGAACTTTGCAACACAGTGAGTGATGCTGAAGCGGATAATACCATTGCATCGACTCTATCCAGTTTGACCTCCACCGATGGCCGCCCTCTACCCCCCCCCCCCCCCCACACACACACACACACACACAGTGATTTTCATCGCGTCCACAAATCTAAATGTACAACCTCCCTCCGATCAAACTAAGCATCGCTGTGTGTGCACTTAATGGCCTATCGGGTTACGTTTTTTTATTGATAAAGCGGCACGATTTGGCCCCCCCCCCCTCCGAGCACCCGGCTCCCCCACGTACCTGCGCCAGCCCGGCAATGACAATGCAGCGTCGGGTGAAAGAGACGCGCGTCCCGCAGAGGTGACGTCTTACACTGGTTAATGAGAAAGGGGCTTATTTTTGTTTAGTTTTTTTTTTGCCGTCTCTGTCCAGGCTCAACGCAGGTCATTAAGAAGAGTTAACTAATAATAATTACTTTTAACTGGGTTCAGCGAGAGAGCCACAGCTCGAGGCCCTCGGGACATACAATACGACCAGGAAGTCACTGCGACCCTCTCTCCATTGATAACGCCGGCATATCTCATTACCGTGGCGACCTGCGGTACACTGCCATTCGGTCTTGATCCTATAAAACCCATTTTTGCGTGCCGTCCCCGCCGGAGTGGAATATTCATTATTCAAATTTTAAGCATTGGAAATCCCAATATGTTACTAAGGCCAGATGAGATGAGATGAAATAGCTTAGCCTTTTGTCCGGGGAACATTGACTAATCGTCTCGCTCCCTAAAAAAAAATCAATTTCCCAGCCGTAAGCGTCAGACACTCTTGATTGTACTGTACTGTTGAAGACCCCCCACCGCTATCACCTAATACTCCTGCTGGCCGCCCAGAATAACTTATTGATTAGTGATTATGTTACGGGAGGTGTGGGTGGCCCGGGGCGGAAGACGGACTGGCCTCAGTCATCTCCACGGGGCTAAATTTGGACCCTCTGTTACCAGATCCAGCACCCACTGACACTATCTTCAGCTGCCACCAGCCATTAGCGCGGCTCCCTGGATGAGGCGAGCAATCAAGGAGGTTTTGAAGTGTAGAGAAAATGAAGAGGACATTTTTTTTGGGAGCTTAACTTTGTTTCAAGCAAAGCGGCTCGGACGCGAGGACCCATCCTTAGATGTGGTGCACTTGTGCACTGCTAAATAAAGAAGTAAGCTCACATTTTTCTATTCAGGCATTGGTTGATTATTAAATGTGATGGATGTAGTGGAGGTTCTGGCGTGGTGATGGACTCCCCCCCCCCCCTCTGATTCTGTGCTGAGCCTGAAAAGTGGCTGTGATCAATACCTGCGGGCCCTCTTCACAGTGCTAGAGGGATATGTGTGTGTGTGTGTGTGTGTGTGTGTGCTGTGTCAGCATCCACTCAGGACTTCATCAAACAACCCCCTTACCTCGACTCCACACACACACACACACACACACATACAAACAAACAAGACACCAACATCAGCAAACGCCTCTCAAAAAGTCGCCCATTTTCACTCTCTCTCCCCCCCCCCCCCCCCCCCCCCCCTTCTCACCCACCATCCCCATCCCACACACACAGACACACACATTCCCACCGCCATCCCAACACGGATGTTAAATACCATTCAAATGTCAGCCGCCCGTATTGATTGGAATGATAATTCTTAAAGGTAGGAGAGATGGCTTGTTGATGCTAAGCAGGCGCGTGACGGCCCCCCCGAGCATCCCTCACTGTCACAAAGTTGCCATGTAAGGGTTCCCGGGCTCCGCTGGCAGAATGTGGATGGCGGTTTACGTTAGACCACCGAGGCCATATGTTTCTGTCATTAATCATTGTCCTCTCGGGCCGGTGACGGGCAGACCGGGATTCATGTTGAGAGAGAGAGAGACGGGGTCGCTTTCAACGCCCTCAGATCAGAGCGGCTGCGTGCGAGCGTGTGTGTTTTGCACGAGTGTCGGGCCGGACGGCACCAGGTGGCTTTTATTTTTGTGTGTGTGTGTGAGGAAAGGCAAACAATAACAACAACTATATGCAGCTCGTGTGAGAATTCATACGCGTGATCGGCTATCTTTTGTTATTGATTAGTATTGGCTGGTTTCATTTCAGCGGATACACATGAATACTGCTTTGCAGTTTGTCTTTTATATGTAAATTAGCATTATTTTAAGGAATATATATAATATATTATATTTAAACGAATATATATGTATATAAATCTGTATATATAAATATGTATATGTATATATATATATATATATATATATATATATATATATATGAAGGTATGTCTATATATATATATATATTTATATATATGAAGGTATGTCTATATATATATATATATATATATATAGACATACCTTCATATATATATATATATATATATATATATATATACATATATATAAATGCAAATATTTCAATTTACATCGCTTTCACTTTTGGACCCGTATAAGCCTTAAAGGTGGGCAACGTTTAATTTTCCTGACACTGTGTGCACGTTTATTGCAGGTCACACTGTGCGAGATGGGTCGCAACCTGTGTCGGACTGTAGGAGATCAATTCGAAGCGTGTCAAGAACGTGTGGTTGAACAAAGCGCTGCGATATACATTTTAAAAATATGATCTAGGATCATATGATGTGATATAGGTGCTTTGGATTGACTCAAACGGGTTTCGGTGTAAAGGAGCCTTTAGTGTAGATGTGGGTGATGCAAGAATGCACCGTAATCACCTTGTCAATTAATAATATAGCTCTCATTTCCTCATTCCTCGTTCTTGGTAATCGATATATATATAAAAATGTAAACAAGAACGCATCCCTCATCAAGACAGCATCGACCCTCACCTTGCCGGTACCTCGATGTTGGAGATGGCGTAGAAGTACTTCAGCAGGTTGTCTCTCTGGACATAGGTGCCTCCGAGGGCGGGCCTGAGAAGCCTCATCCTCAGGTTGGTGAAGGTGAAGAAGTCCCTCAATCCCTTCATACTTTCCATGCGAGTGTACAGGCTGTCCATGTTCTGTAGCCGCTGTCCTGCGAACACAGAAAAGCGCGCCCGCACCTCGAACTTCACGTTCTTGTCGTTCTTGGAGCCGACCCAGCGCGAGTACTGCTCGGTGCAGATGACCCGCGTGATGTTGGTGGCCGAGAGGTCGCGCACGCGCTTGGGCGGAATGTCGAAGGCGTCCATGCAGTCGTCGGCGTAGTACTGGTACGGCTGCCATGAGCGTCCGTGGTCCATGGACTTATCCAGCACCATGACGGTCGGACGGCCGTACTCGAAGGTGATCTGGATGTCGTCCGTGAGCTCCAGACTCTTGTTCCAGGACATTGAGATGTTGGCCAGCAGGGGCTCCGGGTGCCGGCTCCACGTGACGGTCTGCCAGTAGGTGAGCAGGCCGTTGCGTTCCTTGTCCTGCATCAGCTGAGGCGGGTGGGCCAAGTCCGGGTTGGAGGCATCGCACTCGTCACTGCACAGGTACGGGTTCTCCTAGAAGAGATGATGACGACGGAGCAGGAATACATATCAGTCAGGGTTTGAGGATTAATAGAATATTGTAGGATTGTGTTATATAATATGATGTGTTGGTCTTATTTCTGAGAGGGCGTCACAGACCTGGGTACAGATTCACTTTTTAAGAGGCCCTTGGACAAAGTGTACGTGATGCGTTTAAGTACACACATTTTGCCCACAACTCCAGAAACCAGCAAGTACTACAATGCCCGGAATATTAACCGTTCACAGTTTTTGCTTGTTGTTAGCGAGTGATCATTTTTAATAAACATACTATTTATATTCAAATAATATAAAGTGACATAATACAAGTTTTAATGCCCGTATTACTTCATTTATAATGTCCTTAGATGGTGCAAAGTCCCTGACCAAATAATTACGTTTTTGAAAATGTATGCCTTTATTTCTGGGTGCTAGTCAGTAAAGGGGCCTCTATGACCCCCCCCCCCCCCCCCCCTCCCACACACACCCACACCCCCCAACAAAACGTCCACATTGTTCCCGCAGAGGATGGCGTGACGAGGAGTGCCTTCGACTCCGCGCCACGGCACCGAGAGACGGAGAGCTTAAAAGTAAACTTGGCAAACAACCACAACAGGAAGTGTGAAGGTCAAGAGGATCGCGCATCGTC
This sequence comes from Cyclopterus lumpus, assembly GCF_009769545.1. Taxonomy (NCBI): domain Eukaryota; kingdom Metazoa; phylum Chordata; class Actinopteri; order Perciformes; family Cyclopteridae; genus Cyclopterus; species Cyclopterus lumpus. The sequence continues at coordinate 5,399,254 of NC_046977.1, read as the reverse complement.
ACCGTCTTTGCATAGACGGCAGAGCGCCGCCGCACTTTTAACTCCAGAGAATTGATCCTCCTCCTCCCAGCGATGCCAAGACCTTTAAGCCCCTCCACAGAACTCGGGATTGTTCTCACTCCTCACACACAGAACCTTCTTTCTAGCGGCGCTGAGGACCGTCAGGAGATCTCAGGACTAATTTCATTATCGGCTTATTCAGATTAGCACATTTTCCATGTTACAAAACAAGTCTACCTCCCGTGACCTTTTGCTCCGAGTTGCGGCCCAAACTTTTTGTGAAATGTAACATCCTTCGTGTCGGATCATTTTTTTCCCACGCTCCCCTCATTCCACTCTGGCCTCGTCCTATTGAGACGTTTGCAGACGTTTCAGTCAAACCGATGTATCTTAAGCCCAGTTGTCTGACATCCACATCACCGCAGACGTTAAATATTTACACAAAGAAATCCCAGACGCTATTATAGATTGCATCACATTCAGAAGGCTCATGCCGCCCTCAGGATGTACTAATTACACTGATAACGGAGTTATTATTTTCATTGCATCACAGGAATCAACGTTTTGTATTCTTCGTCCAACTATTCCCCTTCATAACACACAGCCACTGGCTTATTTCTTCTACTTTTATATTTGTCGTCTACACTCTGTCAAAACTGTCATTTTTCACCGTTTGACACGGTTCAATTGCGCAATGGCAACGATGGAAATCTGACGCAGTTTGAAAATAGAATATATACATTTTATTTAGGTAAAGAATTAGCTGCTGATGCCTGTGAAGTTCGCACTCTACTGTGCTTCAAATCCCCCTCTCCTGTTTCATTTTCATACGTTATCCTTCTTCTTTTATTTATTGGGAATCCAATATTCTTTTTTACTGCATTCTTAACAAGCTCTTGATGGAGTGCAGAGTACGTCTTAAAATATCCTCCTTTTTTTCTCTTCCACCTCCACCTCTTCCTCCTCTTTCTTCTCTGTTTTGTTCCTTTTTATTATTTATTTTCTTTTCTTCTAAGTGTACTGTTTAAGACTGCGACCAGCTCATCTTCAAATTCTGTTTGGTGCAGAAAGAAAAGATTGACTTCAATAGATGTAATAAATTAAAACAGTTCGGTATGTCGGTGACTTTGTCGAGAACTGGGCTCTTATTTATCAAACTTTTAAGAATGCTCCAAACAACTTGGGAGTAAGAAAGCGAATGATAAGACTCCTTCTTACAGCGAAGAGTAATGGTAACCTTTAAGAGCGAGTGATTGATCGCACTCAGAGCCGGAATAGCCAATCGGAGACAAGGATTTACTTCACAGCTGCCCCGTGCATTTTAGTCAGCGTTACAGTTATATTATTGTGCAAAAAACATATTTTTATTTGCGTAAAATCTGTATTATCTCTACTAACAATCTAATATGTGTGTGAACTATTGATAGAGATGCATAGATGGATACTAAGCTTTGCAGACGGTTAAGGATGCATTAAAAGTGAATTCTGATTTACACATGTTGCTTCAGTTAACATCTTATTCATCATGACCAATCATATTGTGTAAGATCATTTCAATCTCGGTCTCAGTTACAGCCACTCGTTTATCTAAAAGACCTCTTTAATTTAACAGCTTTTTTAATGACCTAAGTTTGATGAAAAGCTTTTTTATTTTTAAAAGCACGTCGTCACTTTTATCTTTCTCTCGATTCCCAAGTTTGATATTTAGCAGTTGAAGATAACTACGGGACCTGACGATGATAATACACCTGATTTAATGTGCCTTTTCTTTCACTTATGTGTGGAGATGTTTTAAAACCATAAAAAGAAAACTCAAGGAACATTCAAAGAAAGAAGCGTCTTGATGGGCAGAAATTCCTGGCAATAAAGAAAGAAATGTTTCACGCAGATTTGTGCTTACTACGATGAGAGGCACGCATAACATTCACTCACCACCTTAGCCATTTATCAAATTATGGCTAATGATGGAAGATACTGAAGTTGCACTGAGAACATGAATTGCAAATTGATGGAACACTAATATAACGTAATGCTGCATCTGCTGTCAGCAGAAATTAGATTGCATAATGACTGTTTAGTGATATTTCCCTTAAAATCAATCTCTCGAGTATCAAAGACCCTTAAAAGGCTTTAAAGGTTGCTGTGTATAGCTTGTGCTTTCACCCTTGATTGATAAAGGTTTGTGGAAAGCAGTCGCGCACGTGGGTTGAGATTCAAAGATGCGTATTTGGATCCATTTGGGAGGAGATGGGAATGTTTGTGCCAAACGGAGAGTGGATTATGAAGACGTTTGAGAGGTTTCCGTGGGACGTTTTTAATGCTTTTCACAAATTCAAGCTCACCCCCGACTTTCTACGGCAACCTTTCAAGCCTCCAACGGCTGATTTGTGTCACTTTGAACTGCACTTTCTCCCGTATGACGTAAGGCTCTCACGTGAAAGCAATACTGCATAATATCGACGCTCGGATCGCGTGTCGACCGCTTCTTTTTTTAAGACGTTTTTTTTTCTTCGCTCCCTCGCTTCGTCTCTCGCCGAGAAGCGGCGGTCCGTCTGAAATGACGACGTCGGACCGCGACCGAGGGGGGAAAGTGAGCAGTCAGTTAGAGCCACTCGAGTGGTCTGATAACAAAAAGCAAAAGTTACAATCCTGCGAGGCTCAGATTGTAAATCATCTGATTTGTGGTGACAGTGCAGAGTGTGGAAAACTCCAAACATAAGCAAACGCTGAGGGAAGCTCGTGCAGCACGGAAGACACTCGTTCAGGATCAAAATGGCACGTGAGAGTACAGGATCTCTGCACCGAAAAACCCTGCAGATAATCTATCTCTCTCTCCGCGCTGCAGCGACATCGTAGCAGTTGTCCTCTGTCTGGTAACACAATTATCTCCATTCGCACAGACTCGGATAGACATCACTGTCGAAACGCATTCAAGGATGGTAATCTACAAATGCTCATAAACGACTGCGACCGGGGGAAAACGAAAATATATACAAAATTAGATGAAGGGTGCTTTTTTTACGCGCTGACGTTAGCCCCGAAAGCTAGTCAGTACCGCAGCGGCCCTGGCTGCTGTTGTTCCCTCCATTAGAGCATCCCCTGACCTCAGTCCAGACACACGTTTACACGCACGGGACCGGATTAGTGGGCTGTTGTTCTGGAGATGACCCTCGACCTACAAATCCTATTGAAAATGATCGCACTGTCACACTGTCCCAGATACGACACACACTCCCTCTGCGTTAGCTGCTTAAGTGCGCTTGTGTTTGTGCTTCTGAGAGAAAGTGTGTTTGTGTGCAGGCAAATCCAAACAACAGAGACAGGAAGCAAAGATCAATGCTATAAATATATATATATATTTAAATAACTCTTGTTTTTTGGGGGGATTTGGGCGTTGGATCAAGCTGCTTGTTGCTCTTCACCTCTCCGAGCCCATTGGGATGATCTACAGTAGAGGTGATATGTACTGAAATATAGGCTGGAAGACTCCATCCCCCATGATGCACCCTACGCTTGAGGTCATGTTTAAGCCCTTTGTGTACGCTGTCCTCCTTATCCCACTCTACCCTGGCCGACTATGTCTATGCCCGGATACACACCCACAAACACACACACACACACACACACACACACACACACACACACGCCAATCCCGGCCAACTGCTGCGGCAGGTGGCCCGCACCGCTAAGCCCCTCCAGCAATTATCCTCCGTGGGATCCTGTCTCCACGACAACAGCCGCGGCGATGCCTCGCCGACGACTGACTTTTTTTTCCTCACTACTCGCGGATTAATAATGCGATTCCAAAACGCACATTAATAACTCCTCAGGTGCCCGAGTTTGCATCGGCCACGAGGACTGATTGTGAGGGAGCTCTCTGACCCCCTCGAGGAAGAAAACATCCGTTCACGAGCGTTTGAACACACACGACGGCTGTCGTAAAACATTACCGCGTGTGTACAGTAATGCTGCCGTTATGCATTTCCACGGAAATAAAGCGTGAAGAGAATGGTGCTCTGCGTGCGTCTTCCTCATCTCTTCCATCGCTTTTTATGATCATTTCTGTTCCCCCCCCCTCCCCCCCCCCCCCCTCCGAAATATGTTCTGTCACCACCGGCGCCTTGCCCTCCTCTCTCCTCTTTATTTCTGCCTCCACTTATAGGAGTTTCAAACTTATATTGCTAGCAAGGGGAATAAAAGTAGGGACGCACGCTCAGAGAACACAATTTATTTTTGTTTTGAAGAAACATGGAATGAAATGACCCTCCCCATTAAAAAGGCCACAGAGGCAAAGAGAAAGGGATATTGCTTTTTCACTTATGACGTAAATCTTTTATTTGGTTGGAGGTGTTTCCATCATGCCGGTTCTTGTTACCCTGAGATGCCGCCGTCTGTGTCGTCGCCCTTAAAAAGAAATGTGCACGTCCGTACGTGGTCAGCGCGTGTTCCAAATCCTTTCACTTTGACTACTTGGAAATGGTGATTATGCGCCCGCCGTTAAATGTCTAACGGCGGTGTAAATGCCTTCTTAGGTGTGTGTTTGTGTGGGCGGGTGTTGTTTATGTGTGCGCGCGTGTGTGTGCAAAAGTTAATGTTTGCTGTATAGGCATGTGTGACTGTGCTGGAGGAGGAGAGAAGAAGAAGGATAGAGCGGGGACGCCATGCTGCTCCAAAACAGCAGCAAACGCTTGTCCCACCACAGTCGGAACAGGACGAGTTATATTTGGGAACTTATCTGACGATTAGGTAATGCTCACAGCCGATAGAGTGCACCGAGTTGCTTTTTCTTTTTTTTTTTTTTTTTTTTATGAGGTTGAATTCAGGTAAAAGCTATTATATTTTATTGACGTCTGTTATTAAATCTAAACCAATCACAAAGCAGGAGATGTAGATAAAAAAAGGGAGGCGGACGGGAACGGAAAAAAAGGATTTTAATGACGTGGATTGCGCAACCGAAGCTCTTTATAGTATACCTTTTTGTGTTTCTTAAAGGAGTACTCCTCAGATTTCGCAATACACGTCTCATGACGAGGGTCAACATTGAGATATCGCTCTCAACTCACGGTGCCTATATTACCCACAATGCAACACGGCCACCAACTGTTTAATCGGACACGAGGGTGTTTTATGGTAATGTGGCCTCGAGCCGATAGCCTAAAGCGGCGACGATCATCATGTGACGCCGCTTGAGGCTATTCATCAGACTTCTCGCAGCTCCACAAAAAGGACGTATTCAACTTTCCTTCACGAATTCTGCAGTATGCGCTCCACAAGAAAAAAGTCAACCAACCCGATTATCACGGGAGGTCCATATGAATAGCACGACCATTTCTACGTTTCATTATGATGCATTTTAGGGCTTTTTGCGTGTTATTTAAAGCCACGTCGTATCCTAGGCAACGAAAGCACGTAGTTAGGTTTGGGAAAGACATCGTGGTTGGGCTTAAAATAGGTCAAATGCACACGGAAACAACGTAACGGCAAAAACATGTCACAGACTTAAATATTTCCTGTAAACACACTCGATGTTTAATAAGTGCGCTTCATCTTTTATTGAGGTGCTGCGTTGAGAGATGTTAAAGGGACACTCTGGTATTTGTCAACCGGGGCGTTATCGGAATATATCGTTATGTAATGGCATTTTTCTCATCGCCTCTATCGTACAGATTTGTATGGGTTCTGCTGTAGATTTTAAGAATGTTTTAGATCAACAGATCCCTTTCGATAAGGTTGTTCTTGATGTATCTCTCATTTATACTTGTGGAAATATGGGGAGTGTGTACTAGAGTGGCAAATAGTGCGAGTCTCCTACAGCTCTTCAAACATTTAAAATCAACAGAAATCTTCTCAAACACTTGTCTCCGGGCATTTCCAGGGGACTTCTTTCTGTCTCTATTTCTGAGACGGATTCCGCTGCACGGAAGTTTTTGTTTGGAAAAGCCGAGAGAGGCTCACACTCGCTCCTCCTCGCACCTCGGTCTGTATCTCCCCAAACGTCTACACAGAGGAGGTGGTAAGTAAAATGTTAGCGCGAAGAATCGTCGCGCAAAAACAAAAAAAACAAAAAATAATCACTCGAATCTATTTCTCACACGAATCCCAACGCGAACGCTACGCTCGTGGCCGTCGGCGCTGAGGTCCTGATGGCGAGACGAGGCCTGTTTGCTGAGTTCACCTCGCGCTGTCTAAGCCCCTGCGGCCAATCCCTCTTAGTATCACCTCAGTCAGGGATAAATCTCACTTATAACTACCCTCCCGTTGTGCCAACACATCTAAACACCCTCTGATCACTTTTAACTGTGTCCTGATGGGGAAAAAGCAAGCCACGCCATTACATCACCGCACCCTCCCCCACCTCCGTTGTTTCGTACAGTCACACTCTCTCTCGCCGTCTGTGTCTTTCTCTCTCCCGTTCCCTTCGTTAATTATGCCCCGCACTGTCAAACCCGCTCCCGCTGCGCCCCCCCCCCCCCCCCCCCCCCCCCGATTCCCCTTCCGAGGGTGTATTATTAGGACACCGGCCACCTGGGCTGGCTCCTACCCCAGGGAGGTGCACCGGGGATGGCCCGTTGCTGGGTGTGGGTGGCCCTGTGCGCGTTGGCCTCAATGGCCCCCACTGCTGGGCAGGGCGGGCAAGCCGGGACTGGCAGGGCTACACTGGGCAGCGAGTATGAAGCGTGGCCATAGGCCCAGTCTGGGAAGCACTGATCCACGCTACCAGCTGCCATCTTCCTCCCCTTCCTGCATGCTCCCCTTCCGCTGCTGCGCAGCTTCTCTCTCTCTCTCTCTTCTCATGTCTATTTTTAGAGCTGGCAGATTTCTACCTTCTAAAACGGGCAAGTGTGTTGTGGAACAGGAAGGTGTGTGTGTGTGCGTGTGTGTGTGTGTATCTTTTTTGTTTTGTGATCTTTCTTAGACATACTACCGTGCGCAGTCGGCCAACTCGTGCACACGTTTCTCACACACACACACACACACACACACACACACACCCCTGCTGGTGCACACACTGTACATTCCTGTACACACGCACGCATGCCATTTGCATTCGGCTGCTTCTCTGTTCTCGGGACCCGAGGGAGGCGGTTGATTGAAGGTTTCGGTTCAAAACCAGAAAGCGAAATAACAAACAACTGTACGACGAGAGCTTATTGAATGCAGCGGGGTTTTTAAAAAAAATAAAAAATGATATATATATATATATATCGACACCGTGTGTACTACTGTGCGGGAGCTGTGGTCTGATTTCATCTTTGTGCTTAGCTAAGCTTGGATTTTCCTCACCTCTCCCTCATCATTAGCTATCTCCCTCTGCAACACACTGCCTCCCCCCCCACACACCCCTCCTTACTCCATCATCCTCAACTGTAAGACTGAGACTCGAGCTATCGTACAGGGGAATTACAAGGTGGCAACTGAAGCTCCTAACGCGGCACGAGTGACAGTAGCGATTTTGGTCAAAGAGCTGGAAGCCCGTCATGTTGGAAGGAGCCAACCTGCTGGCCCTTTTGGCTGAGGAGGAGGGATGCTGCATTCCCAGGGAACAAGAGAGATGAATAGAGTGGGTAAAAGAATGCATCCCTGGGGAGATGCAGGGACCAAAGACTACTGTAAACTTATGCAAGCAGAGGAAGCTACAGGATGCCTCAAAAGTGAATTCTCATAGTTTGGACACTGGAGCATTCAAAGAGTGATAGGAGCAGGGGGAAATGTTATTTAGCATCTTCCGCAGTATGTCTCAAGTCTTATTAAGGATGAGCAGCTCTGCGCATCGGGTGATGCAGTTTTTTTTTTTACAGTGCCCCGACATTCCCTCGACCGGTGGGAGCGCCGAATGAGTGAATGTACACCAATTAGACAAGAAAGACGGCTTTTCTGTAAAGCTGCCAAATCCTGGGGCAAGGGGAAGAAGAAAACAGCTTAAATGAAAAGGAATTACCTGTATACCAATAACCCTCAACTAATACTCAGTGTGTCCAAAAAGAAATATGGAGGACGCAGTGATTCCTAACCCAAAATGCAAAGATTGTCTGTTTAAAAACGAAATTGCAATCACATGCCAGAAAAGTAATTTATTTTGCTCAATAGAACCGTAGCCATGACTTGTCAAATAATGATCCAGTGACAGTGTTAAACCTACTCAGCGCTCTCATTATGTGGAGGCGTTTGAATCTGACATCCCTCATTTCTTAAGTAAACTTTCATCTCATTCTCTAAATCCCCAGCCGGTGCAGTAGGGGGGCCTGGTTCAATCCCCAACGTCGCAGATGACCTGAGAAGAACCAGAACTTTCTGCTGTAACGTCCCCCCCCCCCCCGTTCATGAAGTAAAAAGTGCTGACTAAGGCCGAAACTCCATCCCGTCCCGCCCTCTGTCCCTCTTTTTCTCTCTCGCCGGCCTAGCTGGGCACTCTGGATCCTTGGAATGGCGCGACGCTGGCCAAACCCTTGTAAGGAAGCCCATTAAGGAAGCCATCAATATTTCATCATCGCTCACTCAGAAACATAGTTATAGAAGTTTCCAGGACCGGGGCCATTAGGGGGCAGACGTCAATACGCTATGGCAGCGAGGATCCCTCTTCCCTTCTCCCCCCTTCTCCCCCACCACCCTTGACGCTGTTTCGTCTCCCCGTCTCAAGAGAAAGTCACCGGAGAGGCTTTCGCAAGACAAGGTTTCCGCTACCTCTACATTAAACAAATCATTAACCATTAGGTATCCAAGGAGCACGATATCCTTTCCTGCTCCTGTCAAATGACCCCCAAGTACTGTTAATAGTCTCCGCGCAAGGCAGGAAGGAAGGGGAGGAAAACCGGGGGCGGAGGGTTGTTTTGTTCAATCCGTTCTGGAGGTAACTAATCTCCAGCCATACAGGATACGAATACCTCATTAACAGCATGACATGACGTGACGCAGACGAGCTTAAACACTCTCCAGGAACACGAGTGAGATCTTGACTCATGGCTGTTTAGACGAGTCTGGCACCTTCAGTGCCGGCCGACTCAGTGAGTGGACAGCGGGGCGAATTATCAAGAGGATGAACTTGCAGTCTCTCACACTAAAAGGGGGAGGAGGAGAGTTTAATTGCAGTCTTCTTAGTATTGCAATGATTTTATAACCCGTATTTTTAAATTATTACATTTGCATTAGCTGGGGATGGGAACTAGCCCGCAGGGCTAAAAGTGTGTTAAATATTGCTGGAGCAGACATTTTAACGAGTTTTCCCCGAGCTCACCCTTCAGTGTCCTTGGAACTAAAAAGGTCCCACTATATGCATTTCACCAGAGGAAATGTGAGGTCTTCTAATCAAACCGGATCCCCGCCTGCCAAGTCCATACTTAATGTAAACAACACCTCCGGACCGCTCTGAGGGAGGTCGAGTCATGCCAAGTCATTGCACTTATGTCATCCCTTTCAGCTCCCTATAGCCCTGACTCTGTGGATTCTGCAGTGTGAATTTCTGTCATTACTTTTCACTGTTGTCACTATTCAGCGTAATTGCATAACCCCCCCCGTGACCTTCACCAACTAATGGTTTTCAACTTTTTCCACGTTTACGCTTCTTGCAACCGACTCCAAACTCTATTTAACTGCGTGGAGCACGTGTTTGCTCTGTTCAAGGGTCAAGAATATACATGTAAATGCACTTTGAAGTTATTCATAAAAGGTGTATAAAAGATGCTGTTCGACGTCCCGACGTGAACTCACCAGAGTGCAGAACCTCTCGGGCGGGTTTCCACAAGTGATTCCAGGCGGATCCACCTTGATCCGCATGTAGTCTCTCATGGACGTGGATTTGGGCTGGCACGCGTACTGCTCCCACACCGAGCCCTCATCCGTGCTCACCAGGGACTTGCACAGTTCGTACTGGCCCAGCGTGGAGGCCAAGCAGTGCAGCAGCAGCAGAAACACGGCCTGGAGGAGCATGGCAGGCTCGAGGGGGGGTGTTTGGAGCGGGGACCGGCACAAGGTGAGGGGGCCACGGAGCTCAGATGAGAGGTGAGGCGCATGGGGCAGTAATCATAAGCGAGTGGTGGACATCCCGACCGCCATACCGCTGGACTGTGAACGCAGAGGCGCAGGTAGATGGACACAGCTCGCCTCAGGGCTGATGAAGGCCCCGAATGACAAGAGGACGCTGTGTCGGAGACGTCGGCTCAGTGTCTCTTCACAGGTGCTGACGTGCTCCACGGAGCCGAGAGAGAGACGCTGTCTTGTTTCGACGGCTGACTTCCTGGGGAAGATGAGCGGTGGGTGGAGAGGCGGAGAATGTTACAGAGATGAATCTCGGCATGCACTTTAACCATAGTGTTGCCCGTTAACGCGGGTCCATGTCTCAGAGAGCGGAGTCCTGCAGGGAAACGGCGGAGCCGGTCGGAGAGGACGAAGGAGTAGTTGCTGCGTCTTCAGGTACATCCATTGGACGTTTTGCACTGGCCGAGCTCCTCCGATTGTCCTGGGGCGAAATGAGGACAAGTGTGGGAGAAGTAGGGAGTTAGTGTGACGTGTAAAGCATCCTCATTCATCCGGCACATCGTTAATCTCACTGTAAATGTGAGGATATACTTCTGAGCACAGTTTGAGATGAGATGCATCCTGCATGGTAGTTCTCTGTTGTGTGAATACAAGTGTAATGCAAAGTCTTTGACACATAGGCTGCATGCTGATGGGTGGGTTGCGTTCTCATTTTGTTGTATAATTATTATGCAGGTCTAGTAATTAAGCTAAACACCACATTCCTCTGTAGACTATATGGAGAACCTGTAAGTGGGTGTGTGGCACAGCAAGTAAACCCCGCCTCGAACCGAAGGGCGATGTTGAATATGAAAGTTGGAAATTAAAAACGCACTGAACGCCGCTTTGTTTGGATAACATTGGCACGCACCGGCGGCACCGGGCAGCAGCACGTGTGTGTTTTTACGCACAGAGTTGTAATAGCTCTCCGGTGCTGCATATAGACAGCATACAGATGTTTGTTTAAAAAAACAGAATTGCACTGCAAGAAATATCAAATCTGAAGAATGCATTAAATTGCTTATATCTCCTATTTAAAATTATGCAAAAAAAAAACCTCTCCATCTTCTCGAGTGTGTATCGATCACCGGCCCGTTCGCACCTCCTCCGGCATATTATCGTTCATCGCATGACAAACTGCAACAGGAAGTAGTTCTCGGCGGATTTATTCCCTTTTCTTTTCATTTTTACAATTCGATTAAAAAAACTGAGACTTTTTTTTTTTTTTGCAGCGGCATAATCCGAACCGTCATCCCGCACACACACACACACCCCGGCGGACTCCGACTTACTTCAGTTGACAAGTGAAGCTAATTCCGGCACGGACCGTGTGTTGTAGGGGTGTGTCAGTTTTCTACAGTAGTGCCCCCCCCCCCCCCCCCTCTCTCCCCCCACACCCCGCGCACAGCATTCCTCGCACTGCGTGTGTGTGTGTGCGTGTGTGCGTGTGTGTGTGTTTGTGTGTGTGTGTGTGTTTGTGTGTGTGTGTGTGTGTTGCACAATCCGAGATGAAACGCGTTCGTCGAGCCTCAAAGTCCCCCTTGTTTCCCAGTCCGGTTCCCCCCCCCCCCCCCCCCCCCCCCCCCCCCGGATGTAGTGTTGCAATAACTCACAGTCGGCTTCTCGGTGCAGACTTCAGAGAGCTTTTTTTTGGGGGGGGGGGCAAAATGCATCGTGTTGCGAGATGGGTTTTTTTGGGATCAAATCAGATAAAGCACTTACTTCTAGCATGCATCCGCGAGACCGGTCAGCACTTTCAGGGAACATGCACGTCCCCCCGTCCCCCATCCGCCCCCCCCCCCCCACAAAAAAAAAAGGATCTCCCCCCTGATCGTCCGCTGAACTCGTTCCCCGCGCGGTCCTCGCTGTCCTCCCGTTATCTCGCTGCCCCGTCTTCGCTGTTTTTTTTTGTTTTTCTGCCTTCTCCCGGAGACTTTGTTTTCTTTCTTTCTTTCCGTCACACCGGGGTTGCCTGCGCACGGTAGATCGGTGTCCTAGATCTGGAAACGGCGAGGGGGGGGGGGGAAAAAAGAAGAAAAAAAAGAGGAGAGTGAAATCCAGCGTCAAGGAGTATCAAAAGTATAAAATATTGACTTTGAGGAAAAGGCTCGTGTCCGCCCTTCTGTCCCCCGTCTCCTCCTCCTCCTCTTCCCACTTTACAAGCTCGGGTTTACCCGGGATGCTCAAGGGCAGAAAGAAAGCGAGAAAAAAGAAAAAAGGCTTTATGGAAAATATCTCCCTCCCTCCTTCTCCTCCTCCTCCCTCTTCTCTCTCTCCCTCTCTCTCTCTCTCTCTCGCCCGCCCTCTCTCTCCCTCTGTGTTAATGCCCAGGCTAAATCCTTTTACCATCACTTTCAATCACTATCTGAGCTTGTATCTGCTCCAGCCCTGCTGCCTGAACTGGGGCGGTGCAACCTTCCCCACTCCATCCACACGGTTCCCCACCAGGACCGGTCTGAACTCTGCACCCTGCTCGGCTGGGGAAGGACCAATGGGGGAAACGGGGGCCCGGTGTTACTGTACTCTCGCCCTTAATCGGTCCAGATGTATAAAAAAAATATATAAAAAAAGACTACACACTGTACACACTGTACACTCTGTTCACGTGGAAGGTGAACTCCCAGCTGTCCCTGCATTACAACAACAAAAAACATGTATACTTATGAGAGTTGCAGCGTCTAACATTCCCCATAACATCAAATATATATTACCTTTTTCCGTTGTTTCTTCAGCCAGCAGTACATGTACTATTTCTTGTCTATATCGGGTTATTGTACATGCGTACCAGAGGACCTGAACCTAGTGAACATGTACACAGGTCAGGTACAATGCTGTAACGGTCCCACCCTGCAGCAGAGTGCTGCGCTGTCCGTGGTGCTGATATGGAGCAGGGCCTTTAGCTCCTCATGCAGAGTACACCGCGTTACTCATGTTAATCCCCCTCCGCTGTGTTATGCAGTTGTTGTTGTTGTTGTTGTTGATCTCCACGCTTCAATAGTCCGTGGGCTTGCAAATCAATACAGGGTTTAGGGTAATTCGGTGGCACCGCGAAGTCTGTTAAAATCTGTCGAATTATATATCTTCTGTCGCTCTGGAGGGAAGTTTTCAAAAGGTATGAAAAGAAATGTATAAAGATATCATTAACTTTGACAGGAGTTGGGTTTATTAAACAGAGTGGGCATTTAGGGTCTAATGAAAGACACGAATGAATAGCATTATGGGAAATATAGGTCGCAGCATTGTTGGAGCTTGACCCCGACTACAGTTTAGACTAGAATCAGAATATCATGGCCTCAGTGACCTTTTCTTTTGACTCAACACTGCTTGAACATCTTTAGTTTTTTTCTGACCTCCGGTGGTTTAGCTTCTCACCGTGCTGTAGTGACACAGAAGTGTACTCCGGGACATCACCGGCACACTTTTAAACCCACACCAGAGGTGAAACGAGCTTCACGCCTTCCAGCTTTTTTTAGTACCTCAACTTTTTAGAAGTGCAATACTTACATGGCTGAAGTACATTTTTAATGTTGAGTTATCACTGTATATCTTGACCTCTTCGGCCCTCTGTTTTTTCCCTACCCACAGAAATGTGTAACTGGTCACATTGGGGGTGGGAACCACCGGGGGTTTCTGAACCAGTTACCAGAACCCTCTCTCTCTCTAATAGGAAATGACAGACATGTGAATTTGAGCGATCCCTCGTTCTGTTGGGGACCTGCTGCAACATCCTCAAGGACCCCCTAAAGGTCCCTGTACCTAATTTTGGAAACCACTGAAGCAACTAACACCTTTTGTGATGAAAATACAGGAACAGATGTGTGTAATCAGTTCACAGTGAGCCAGGACGCTGTAATTCACACCTCGGAGGTGAATGACCCCGGGCTTACATTATTCACACCTCTGGTCACATTTTAGGCGCAACGGAAGAGGGAAGAGGCCAAAAGACACGGTGAGAAAGAGATGTATGATTCAGTGGAAATTATGGACCTCTGTATAAAACACTGGCAGTACACCCAGAAGAGGATCGATGTAGTTTGTCCTTGCAGGGCCTTCCTTCTCTTTTCGCAGCTTTGAGATGGGACGTAACCCTTTTTTTTTTTTGTGTACCGCTGAGGTTGTTTTTAGAGGAGAGGACCCCCCCCCTCTCTCTCTCTCTCTCCTGTGAACAGTGCCAGACTGAAAGACAAATTCCCCCCCTCGGGGATCAATAGAGCATCACAAATATGGCATTCGCTGCTATTACAGGCTCTTGATAGAGAATAACAAGGGGCCTTTAATTGACGCTGCGAAAGGGCAAAAAAACTGTCCTGCTGAGTCAAAGATGAAACACCAACGATGGGAAATTTGGTTGAGTAAAAGAGTTTTTAAAAAACAACTATATTTCACTTTTAGAATTCAGCTTTCAAAGGTTTTCAAATATTCTTATGTGCAACAAACTCTGCTGTTTTTTTTCTTTTTTTCTTAAGGATGACATGTGTAGGCAGAGAAGCTGGTTGCATTTTGTGATGAACTTCAAGTCCAAAAACATGATCATATTTAGCCCAACTACACATTTTCCACACATCTGGATATGTTTTTTTTTTTTTTTTAATCTTTAAGCTAAATTTCACTCGAATCTGCATCAGTACACCTAATAGAAATGTCAACCCTCAACATGATGAATGAGTGATTTTTGGGTTTTGAAATTCAATTATGTCTAACTTGAATAAGAGCATCAATAACAATAGAGCAGCCTGTCCCGGCTAATAGACCTGTACACAAACGCACTATGTCGCACAACAGGGCATCGCTGCATTCATTTCCTGCAACGTGTAAAATTAGACATCCCTCTTGAAAACGGGCTCAATTGTGAATTTGGCTGCGTGTGAACATTATGTAATTCCTGTGATTTATTTGAACATGATATAGAAATCTGCTTCCGTGAATCATTCGGCTCCCCGGAGCGCCGCTCACCAAATCTGGAAAAGTTCTGGCCGAGAAGAAGAAGAAGAAGAAGAAGAAGAAGAAGAAGAAGAAGAAGAAGAAGAAGAAGAAGAAAGAAATCAGATGACGAGACTTCTCTTGTTGTTGTCGTTTTTTTTTTTTTTTTTTTTGTATCACTCTCCATCTTTCTCTATCCTCTCCATCTTTCTCTATCCTCTCCCTCCGCTTCACTCTCACTCTCTCTCCGTGTTTGTGTGTTGGCAGCGGACAGAACTGTCAGAGATGCCTGGCTGGCAGACCTTGATAAAAAAAATATACCCTTCATCGTGGCAGCCTGCAGAGTTTGGACAAGGTTCAGGACGAGCCTCATTCCCCCCCCCCCGACCCCCCCACCCGCCCCCGAATCTCTCTCTATTTGCCGAAGAAAGGATGACGCAAAAGTCAACTTGTGCGCGGGAGTCACGCTCTCACATAAATCAGTTTGGAACTTTTGGGAAGGCCACCAAACATGTTGCGCATGATCAGAAATAATGTATCTATCCATCATGAAATGTTCTGACCAGATGGCCGTGCTGTAACACACACACACACACAGATACACACACACACACACACACACACACACACACACACACACACACAGTAAAGGAGATACACTTTTCCTGTTTGCACACACAGGCTGATTGATGCCTTGAAAGACTCCTGAGATATCCATGAGACGATATAGTTAAAGAGGAACCGAATGTACACATCAAAGCCTGTGCACGGCTCTTTGGGAGTACTACGGCATATGTGAAAAGTGTATGAAATCGTTTTTTATGGCCACGCATCATCTGATATAGAAAGAAATCATCTGATAGAGAAAAAGAAATGCCTCAAGTGATGTCACATAAGTCAGTGTTTGAAGATTGCAAGTTTGAAAATGCTAACTCCTAATTTTTGACTCGTGGCACAAGACGATACGAGCACGCGGCGCCCTCGAATCACTGTGCATGTATCAAAATGTATCAAAAAATGTATACATTTGTATCCTTTTTCCCCCATTTTTTTTTACTGTGGAGTTTGTCTCATCACGTCTCAATACAATATTATATTTTAAAAGTCTCAATTGGTTTTCATTTCCCACATTTCAGGCCTCTTTTCCCACTTTTGGTCCGGAAACCATGTTTTTGCCTACAGAACACCTGTCACTATGAACATATGATGTTCTTTAAACAACCAGATGGGTCCTCCAGAAAATGAATAGAGACACACACACACACACACAAAGAGAGAGCGAAAGACAGACATACACAAGCATGCACACATATACCAATCATGGTCTCCTAGCAACTCCTAGTTAGTGGTCCGACCCTGGGAGTGATGCTCTTTTCACTTACATCAGGTGTTTGCCCACCAGGGAAACCAGAAATAACCTTGGAGTGACCCTGAAACGCAGACACATTTCACCTCATTCCCACAAACCACATCTAACCCTTTTACCCACTCGACCCAAAAGTATATTAACACCACAAGCAGCTGTTATACCTTTTTTATATTTGTATGTCAGTCTAGCTTTCCATCCCCCTCTCTACGTTAGGACAGCTTAGCTGAGGAGTTGCCGTCCTGAGAAGTCGGACTGCCTGAAAGCGGATACAGTGGTTAAGTATCCACAAAGAAGTGAGCGGTAATGAGCTGAAACAACACCTGAGAGCTCGTCCCTCGACATCGCGTCGCAGTCGCTTTATAAGAAGGGATGACAAGCCGTCGACGCTGAGATTTAGCTGCATCTGAGGAGGGCCCAGTTGGTGTCCTGTCCCACACTGGCCCAGCAGCAGAAACACTCATTTACTGTGGTGTGTGTGTGTGTGTAGGTGTGTGCGTGTAGGTGTGTGTGTAGGTCTGTGTGTGCGTGAGCATACGAAAGAGGCATTGTTTATATATATATATATCTTTTTGGTGTGTGTTTGCAGCGTTGCCAGGGGTGTGGAAGGTGAATCCACGAGTGAACACATTTGTGTGTGTGTGTGTGTGTGTGTGTGTGCGTGTGCGTGTGTGTGTGTGTTTGTGTGGCATGGCTTCTCTTCTGCTTGTCGGCCGCGGCATGACTGAACCTCCTCAGTGTCCCAGTGTGATCTAGTGATCGATGCAAACCTCTGGAGGTGCCTTTCTCTCTCTCTCTCTCTCTCTCTCTCTCTCACCCTCCATCTCTCCATCTCTCTTTCTAAGACACACACACACACACTTCTCTCCGCTCTTCGACACCGCAGAGTGTGTCTGTCGCCACTGAAGGTTACGGTAACAAACCCAGCCTCCCGCTCACCCTCTTACTCGTGGGATGGATCAATAAGTCGTTCACTTCCTCATTCCTCTTCGCTCTTCGACCGCGTCACCAGACGTTAAGTTGTAGTTCATGTGTTGTAGTGAACAGAGTGAACAGCTCACTCTGGTCTGCTTCACACACGTGCACCATATATATCGAAGCGGAGTTTACTGTTTGTTGTTGTTGTTGTTGTCATGTTTATGGCATGATGGGCTGTTGTCTACGAGGAGTTTCTGAAGGGAGTGTGTGTGTGTATTAATCTTGATGCATAACGTTTTATACATACCTAATTAATTTTTTCTCACTGACTATTCAAACTCAATCGTAATGATTTATAATTTTAAAAAACTGATGAATTTACTTAAATATTAGTAACAAAATAGAAGAGATGAGAGAGAACCACCGGCCTTGTAGCAGCCTCCTCGTAGTAAAAACACAGAATTCACCGTGAGTCATGTGACATAACAAGCTGCCCTTAAAACATACATGATGGGAGAGGCCAATGCATCTTGACCTTTGACCTCGTGACGAATCTCCCCGTTATCTGCTCTCAAACTAAAAGGACGTCTTCTGGAACATGGAGGTGCGATCTGTTTTTACTGAAGAAATCCACTTACAAAGCTCAGCTAAAAGGTTTTTGTTTTTGCAATATTAAATCCCCTATGTTCCATAACAGGTTTTCTTTTTTTTTGCAGTTAGTGTACCAAAAAAAGAAATCTACATTTTCACCATTCTTACATTTTTTTTGTGGTTTTCTTTGTTTTGTTCCTCGGGCGATTTTACTACAATCCACAATTAGTTTGATTTTGTTTCCAGCTGGGACCTTTTTAATAAATTTTTTTAGTATAAATTCTGACTTATTTATTTATTCATGCCACTTTTCCCTGCGTGAACACACAAACCGAAACCGTCTCGCTCTCCAACACTTCAGTCGAAAGGTCAATTGAAATGGAAAAGGTTATTAGACGGTGCAAAAAAAAAACATACATGATGGGAGAGGCCAATGCATCTTGACCGTTGACCTCGTGACGAAATCTATATTTCCCATGATGCAACCGCATCAAAGCGTCTCCAGAGCCACAAGAGACATAAGAGGAGACTGTTTTCACAAGTCAGTATTTCCCATGAGCACTAAGTGGACTTTGACAAATGAAAAAGAGCGCTCCTTTAATGACCCCCTTCTCTTTTGATATGCCGACTGGGTCATGGGAGATCTCAAATCGGGGATTTCGGATGAGAGAGCGAGGGGAAGTTGAGAAATCCTTATTTAACACTTTCGACTTTCATCGACTCCTTCCTTTTTTTAATGGCGGTGTTTTTTTTTTTATCGATCGGTTGGAACGATCATTACATCAGCATGAAATTAAGTGCTTTTTTTTTTTTGTTGCTCCCCGACAGTCGTTTCCATTCGACACTGCATTTGGCACAATATTGAATGTGAGAAAAAAAAATCATGTAACCAAAGATGAACACATTATTTGCCGATGTGCCAGCACGGCCACTTACAAATGCCGTTTCAGATTTATAACTCGTTGGCTAAGCAGCAAATTAAAGTCAGGGTCTGGAAGAGGATAAAAGATTTAGAGTCTCTTTTACAGAATGGTCCGCTAACAGTCGCTCAGCCTACTCACACACCGCTACATCTCTCACTAAATGAGCGGTGGAGGAGATTTATCCTGCTGCTCTCGGGGCAAACAGGGCTCCGTCTCTTCTTCAGACTGATGCCCCGTGTTGACATTGGGGGGGGGGGGGGGGGGGGGATAAATCCAGCAGGATCGATACCAGCTTTTCATCTCATTGATTTGCTCACACAACCTCGCCCTCGTGCCGCCCCCCAGAGGTTCTTCCGCCACGCTGACCCCGCTCTCCGTCACCCACGTGGACGCCGTTCACTCATCTACCTGCATATGGCGCCTATCCGTTTTCACCCCGGGCTGGAGGCGGGTGACATTGGACGGTGGCAGCGGCGACCGAGAGGTCTAAAAAAAAAAGAAAGAAAAACGTAAAAGCGATCGTTGGTGTTTGTTGTGTGTGTGTGTGTGTGTGTGTGTGTGTGTGTGCAGTTGATGTTCGTAAAAAAAAAAGATCGAGATCGAGACACAAAACCCGACAAGTCCTCTTCAAAATGTGCTCTTTGAGGATCGCGCGTGTCAGCGTTTTCCTATCTGACAAAGACGACATTGCTTCTGGGCTCTTTTCCCAATCAGTTTTCTGACTCCTCCCACTAACATTTGGTTCATGCTTTGAGTTGGAATTATTACCAATTATTACTGCCGTTAAGGGTTAAGGGGACTGTTGTCGTCACGGTTACAATAGTAAACCCACTTGAGTAAGGTTGGGGAACGTAACACGACCTCTATTTCTCTTATCGGGCAATGTTCCAGACATTATTTGTCACTTACAAGGTAACAAGGACACACGAGGGAGGAGTGCCGATGGTGCCACCAGTCACTTAGACACCATATTATGGGAAATCGGGTTCTGGGTAAAACCAAAAGTTTCCTTTCAAACGTAAACTTTATTTGTTGCGAAATGTCTGCTGTTGTTTTTTTTTTGCCTCCGGGAGAACATTCTCAAACAATCTGTTTCATACACTCTGAATTTGAGACTTTGTGACTTGTAAAATGTTCATTGTCTAATATCCATTACCCTCTAACGAGGTAGTTCGTGGCGCATATTCATATAAACTGGAAATGCTCGACGGTGAAATGTTGCCAAACCGCGGCCGTCGCCCGGGCAGACGGCCTCTCACTTCAAGCAGTGATACCAATCTCAGAACGATGATGTGTGTGTCGGTGTGATATAATTGACTTGTTTAAAAGCGGCGACTTTTCATTCATCACGGAGACAATGTCACAAATGAGCATCACTCGACAGTTTTTTTTTTGTTGGGGTGATTGAAAAGCCAGCGGGCTCGGAAAACAAGAAGACGGCCACTCTGACCTTTTCACTGCGGCGGTGTTCTGTTTCCATCACTCGATCAGCGGTGGACTTTGTTTATTTCTGTCCTTCCTCGGGGGTGAATAAGACCCCGCTCTGCCAGAGAGGAGCCTGGGTAATGAGGCTTGTGTCTTTGGAAGCGCTACATCCAACAGTTCATGGGTCAACTTCTTGGATACGGGGGAAATGGATATGAAATTGGAGGAATCTATTTATATTAGACTAGATTATATTTCTATGTGTGTGTGTGTGTGTGTGTGTGTGTGTGTGTGTGCATTATTTCCTAGTAATAGCATCCATGCCGGCCATTATCGTCAAGACTGCACAAAACAACACTCCATGAAACAAAATAACAAAAGCAACACAACAAATTCAAAGAACTTTATTTGCATGAGCAAAATGAGATTCAACAAAACTATGTGCATAACATTTCTTTAATATTCTGTTTCAGGCTAATTTAAATTACAGTTTTAAAGTATACACTATGTCCTTTTCTCAACTAATTGACTTTATTTTAATGTATAAAGACACAAATCCTTAATAAAACCCTATTTAAACCATTTAGGACATATTTGGTGATAATAGGGTTGTCGTAATACATGTACTGGTATTTATACTTTAAGAATGTGTATTATACATCAAAAGGGAACACACACACACAAACATCAATCCCGACGTGCAGTGTTTTGTGGCCTGGTGGCTTCTTTTTCTCCCCCCCTCCTGCATCAAAAAGCCTTTAAACATTCCTGTGAGCATCGACAGCAAAGCAGCTCATCAGGACCACCAGTGCCACCAGTGACATGGTCTGTGGTGGAACCACCGCTAATTACCATCGCACGCAGCACCCTACAGTGGGCGCACACCTCCTGGGGTTCCATGTATGACTTCAGTGCAGACCAAAGGTTTGCAGGATTTTAAAAGCATTGCTTCTGCCACTCTCTGATATCTCCCTTATTAGACCCAGACAAAAGAACATTGATTCTCATGCAATTATTTTGTTTTCCTTCTCCGGCACAACTGGATGATTTCTTTCATGTCTGCTGTGGTCATGGCTTCTGTGTGTGTGTGTGTGTGTGTGTTTCCTAACTTCACGCGGCATAAAAAGTATCTTTTCCGTGCTGTTCCTTCCCTGTTATACGTTGATCAGTCGGAGGGCTTATTTTGTTCAGTATTTTCCCAGCGCATGCGGAAATCGGGGTGATGGGGCAAAGACGGTGGGTGTTAGCAGGGTGTACCCTCTCCTGTCCACACAGGGTGGGAACGAAGCAGGTAGTGGGTGGAGGTCTGGCCCGAGAGATTAGCCCTCCTCCGTCTTGAGTGATCCCCGGGACTGCAGCAAAGGCGATGCAGGGCCTCTCCTCTGCAGCGCCTCACGTCTCCCCATTAATGTAAACACGATCAATATGTTTGTTGCGAGACCTGCACCATCTAAAAGGAGAGAACAAATCTACAGAGCGGGGGAAGGTGGCGAATCTGTCTTCCTATATCCCCGTCACATTTCCATGTTTTTTTTTTTTTTTTGGAATGAACTCACTGCACCTTTTTTTTGTGGATATTTTTGGATATTGTAAATTATTCAGTTCAAACACCTTTTAAGTGCCTGACTGGATCCCAAGCAGCAACCAATACAGCTGCATTTTGCCGTAATGCAGAAGTATAAAGTCCAGTTCCCCCTGATGGCTGCAGGAGGCTTTTTTTTCCCCCCTCTACTTGTTTATTTAACTTCTAACGTAGGAATATTATATCATTCCTAAATTATGCTTGACAGGGGAGCATATCTATAAGTTCCCACATTCCTCTGTTTCCCAGTTCAATATTTTGTTTACATACATGAAGTAAATTCCTTGCTAAATTCCCTTTGACGAGTTCCACACAATAGCCCATGTCATTTTAAGCAAAGACAGCTTTTCCAGTTTCCCCATCATGTGCTCTGGAGCTTGTGAACCCACTCATTCTCATTCCCAGGTTGTAAGAAACAGATCTTGGTTTTGGGTTCAAATAAGAAATAGTTTCCCCAGCTCTCATTCAACATTTAGACTGTCTGTCTTTTTGAAGAAAAAAGATATATCAATTATTTCTCGGATTATCTGTCCATAATTTGCACTTTTGTGATTACTCTGCGAGCACATCAAAATTGACACGGTACTTTTATTGTCATGGCAGCTTGTTTGCAATCCCACTTGGTTCACATGACATTCTTTGAAAAGTTCCTCATTTTCTTGTGCATTTGACTTTCTTCGAAAAAAACATCCGTATTCACTGGAAACTCGGTTAGGTTTCAGGCAGCCAAACCACGAAAAAAACACCTCGTAAAGGTTCAGGAAAAGATGGTCGTTAAGCGTTAAGATAACCACATGTCTTCACGTGTGCCGGGGAACCAGAGAACCCGGGGAAAACCCACGTAGAATTTCATTAAATCCTCCTTGAAGAGAGTTATGTTCCAACTTTTTTATGCCTCTGCGACATCTGAGCTGGTATGTTTCCGGGTTGTCCGTCCGTGAATAACTCAGGAACACCTGGAGGGTATTTCATTACTTCTAAACTAGACTAGATTTTGGTTTTCAAAAAGGTCAAGCTCAGAAAATACGTTTTTTTTTTTTTTTGTGGGGGTCATAACTCACAAATCCCTTTGCTAATTAGAAAAATGCGACACAAATTCTAATAGGAAACATTGATGAAGTGATGACATTTTTGGGGGCAAACTTGCAACTTGATTGATTGGTTGTTAAATGTCTCGAGTCCCGGTGCTCTTCTTCTCTGTCCTGATAACCTCTCACCCGGAAATCGTTTTCAAAGGCTTTGCTTTTGGTCGTCAAGGGAGACCGCAAGTCACACTCTCATAAGCACTTCATTGTCGGCTGGCTCGGTGATCAAGTTCACAGGCCTTTCTTTTTTACCCACAGAAAAAAATGGGCTTTTTTATTTTTTTGAAGGTTATGAGCATGTTTGCACCTTTTTCATTCTCTGCAAGGTTAGCTTGGTTGTTATTCATCCAGTGTGCCCGTTTCTGTACGTGAGCATTACCATTCTGTCTGTCCTTAAAAAGCGAAAAAAGAAGCAGACAACCTTTCATCTTTTTAGTGTTCGGGGACACCTGCGAGCTTCTGGATACAGTTATTGTTTTTTGTAGAATACATTGGTCGGGTACATGTTATTGCTATTGTTCTACAGTCACAACATCTTGATAAAGCTTCAATAAAATTCAACCCCTTTCATGTTTGATTTGGTCCGATCTCTACTCGACTTCTCTCTCTCTCGCCGCTTCTGGTTTATCTTCGTTTTTTTTTTCCTTCTCCTCCTCGGACGTTCCTCACCTGTCCACCAGATGCCCTCGGTGTGCTCCCCTGTCCTTCACAACTGTGACTCGTCCCTAATCAGCTGTGATCTGCCGCCTGCCTCCCCAGCTGCTCCTCATCTCCAATTAGAGCTCCTGTTGCCTCCTCCACGATGCCTGGAATCTGTTTCCTGCCGCGTGCGACCTGTTGTCTTCATGCTGTGTGTGTGTGTGTGTGTGTGTGTGTGTGTGTGTGTGTACGTGTACGGTGACTAAAGGGGGAAAGGAAAATGTCATGTAAATGTGCTGAATTCTGTAGAAACGGTCTCTGCTTGCCGTCTGTGTATGTTTGTGTTTTTTCCGTGATGGATTATTATTGTTTTAACGGCACGCTGCCGTAATAAATCAGTTCATTAACTAACTTGATTACGGGCTGCGTCCCATTCCGTTTTTGGCCGGTTTCAAGGCCCCTTCGAGCTGGCTCATCGGCTTCCCGAGAACAAACAAGTCAAAAATGTCTCCTTCCTGCGATCTGGCTGAGTGTCCCCGGCGTCCCTCCACGACCTCTGAACGTTGGCATGGCGAGAGAAAAGAAACCAAAAAAACAACATCAACAGTAGATATTGTGTAAAGGTTATGCGCTCGTTCTCGTGGTGCCGTCTTGTGGGGATTGAGCTCTGACAAACGCCGCGCGGAGCGGAGGAATCCGATGGCGCTGTGGTCCGATCTTTGTTATGTGACTTGTGGACCCGGGAACATTTGTTCTCCTTCATCCCTCGATATGTGTGGGATGAACAGATCCTTCCCAGGAGAGTCCAAACTGTTTGCTTGCTTCAAACGCTCTCCATCTATTCCGCTTCATCATTCTTGCCATCCTTTTTCGCTCTCTTGCCAACCTCCTTAATCTTTCTGTATCTGATAAATCTCTATAATCTTTGTCTATTTCTATTTGGTTTTTTGTTCTCCCCCCACCTCCTTCCACTTCCTGTTGTTACAGTTTTGTGTAATCATGTGAGTGGGGGGGGTGGGGGGGGGGGGGGGGGGGGGGGGGGGGGGGAGTAGCTGATGTTTAAGCACGATGTTTTCGTGCTTAAACATCAGCACGTAAACATTGTCACTGAGCGTGTTAGCCTTTAGCTCAAACCACCACCGGGCCCAAGTTCAACACAGAACCTCTAGTGTGGCAGTTCATTATTTTTAGGCTCGTTAATTACTAAATGTTTTCATTTATTTTCTTGTTAATTCGTCCATCAAACATACCTCTAATTGTACAATAACATAACCCCAATAAATATCCATTTTACCTGCAGTGAAACTTAATTATTTTAATGAGGAAATCTGTCCCCAATCAACTGGTCTCAAGTCAAAAAATTGTCCCCAGTTGCAGTCTAAGACACACACACACACACACACACACACACACACACTCCCCCCTCAGTAAGCTGATGACATTTCTCAGCGCACAGGGTTTCTCCAGAGTCACTAGATCACTGTCAGATTAGCCCCCTATTTTCCTCCAGGCATTTAGGGTGCCCCAAGTGTCTGTTTTTTGTATTGTGTGTGTGTGTGTGAGAGTTGAATGGCAGGGGACATGGTGATTAACACTGGATGTGTGGTTGCTCGCGGCGCTGGCACAGTCGTAGGGAAGTGCTGAGCCGTGTAAGCACCTGCTTTATCCCCCCCCCCCCCCAGTGAGACGACAGAATAAAGACATCAAGCGCACTCCTGCGCCCCGCCACCCGTCCGCCTCTCCCCCTTCTCCTCCACACATATATACAAATACACACACACACACACACACACACACACACACACACGCCGAGGTCTACGTCTGTACGGTGTGTATTCAAGCTGAATCTCTGCCCACCAAAAGCACCATATTGGACCGGAGTCTGCACCACCTTTGCAAAAACATGACCCTTCCCCCCCACACACGCACACACACACACACACACACACACACACACACACACACACACACACACTGCTGGCCCAGTGGCGCCAGAGCCGAACCGTTGTATCACCTTGAATGCACCACCATTCAGATCTATGGCCGTCTCTGTTCCGGCTCTGTGTGCCGCGGGTCCTTGGACCCGAGCAGCAGACTTCCACATCACAGGCCCTGAATCCTTGGCTTGTCTTGTCGAGTCTGGCACTGTGTTTTAAGGAATGAGAGTTTGAATCAAACCAAACAAGCCGAGATGAAAACACAGAAATCCTGTAGGGATGCCTCATACCGAGTAAAAAGAAAGAGCTGGAGTAAGAAGCAGGGGATGGGGGGGTTGCAGTAGCATGTTAATCAGCGCCGATGTTGGTGCTGCCTGGACGCTTGTTTATATGTCTCCCTTTTAAGCTGACCGGGCGAGTTTTCTGAAAATGGGGGATATGAGAGTTGAATTAAGTCATGAAGGGAGCCACGAGACCAGAAGTCCATCTAAATGGACCCAACTGTCTGACTGTGTGTCCGAATGTCTTCCATCACTCATGTCAATATCTTTTCTCCTTTTAGCACGAGTATTCTCCTAAAAGTAAATATTTAAAGGGACATTTTGGTATATTTCAACCTTTTCTTTCTTTTTTCACGACTTCATTTCTTCATACAGAGTTAAAGTCCATATATGACATTTTAGCTGGTAAAACGGCGACAAAGAATTTAAGTTCAACCATAAACTTTTATCGTTATGTCATTTGAGAGTCTCCAGTTTACTTCACGATGTAAACTATTAGAAAGGAAATATTGTATCAGTCAGCCAGGACACCCACAATGCAGTTTTTTTTTTTTTTAATCTGCAAGCTGTTTGGATGCTATTTGTTCAATATGGTTTTACTTCATTTCAATAATCACTCCTATCGTGCACACGCTCATATATTGGATTTTTTTGACATTCACTTTTACTGCATTTACTTTCTTACATATATTTTTTGGGGATCTACATTCACCGTCGAGATTGTTTGAACCCACGAGACGCGTGTTCGCTGATGAACGACGTCCTCCTCTCTTTCACTCAGCTCGTAATCTTCTGGGCCGCCATGGAGACGACCTCCGACCCTCAGCTTTGGCCTTTGTGTCTTGCGATGGCTTCGCTAGCATCTGGTACCTGGGCTTCGATTGATGTGGAAGCTGTGGCTTTACCTGCCTGTAGTTTAAAAAGGCAACATATTTTTAAACATAAATCAGTCACTATGTATAGAATGATTTAGAATGACTTCCTTTTATTTCATAGAGATTCTAGAGTTTCACTTTACCGTATGCTGTCAATGGTGCTATAACTAATGTGTGCAGGGGGAAATACTGTATACTGCATCAAGTGTTACATCTTCTTATATTGTTGTGTCTTCTTCTTCATCCAACTCTATTTATTTTTGGTGCGCAGATGTGTGAGGCTGCACACACAGAACTGGTGAACTGCGGGTCGCGTGTCGTGCTCAGCAGAGCTCTGTGCAGAAGCGCTGACAGTGACGGGGTCCGGCAGGTGATGCTCGGGCACTGGAGGTCTCTCAAGTGTCGCGTGGCGCTATGGACACGTCGTTTGAAAAAAAATAACAGCGAGCTTTAATTACGCAGTCTCGAAGTCAAGTAAATACTATAATTGTGTACACGAGACGCTCATTTGTCAGGAACTCGACGTAGAGATGGTGAAGCGACCCCCTCTCCTCTGGCTTTAAATCAAGAGAAAGAGAGCTTCCTTCACCTCAGATCTCTCCGGGTGACTTTTCTTAAAGGGTTAATTTGCCAACAGCCATCACCAGACGTGTCAGTCCATAGTCAAATGATCTCCCTCGCTTAAAAGTTCCCACTTGTCAATCACCGATGGCTGCACCAGATCAGAGTTTTGTCTGAGCCGAGGCTGAACTCGGTGGAGATCAGTGGTGTCAGAGAATTCCCCGCCGGCCTCCTTCCATCCCCAGAAGGTCACTTTGCCGCAGGCTCTCTTTTCCTTTCTTTGGCTCTGAGAGTTGCAGGAGAGCTAATGTGCCTGACTAATGAGAGAGCGAGAGGAACGGGGGGAGAGGGCTTTGGGAAAATAAAAACAGACGGCAGATTAGCTTCGCGGTTCGATTTTTGAAATGTTAATCTGTTGCCTAAAGTTGAACTCTGCGTCGTACGCCGATGATCTTTGCGTGTTAATGGGCAACATGTTTTGCCACTGTTGCTGCCTTTTTTTGTCTTTCTCCTGATCAAAAGCTGTTTATTCGCCTGTGCGTGCGTGTGTGTGTCTGTCTGTGTGTGTGTGTGTGTGTGTGTGTGTGTGTGTGTATCACTCGTATGTTTTGTTTTTTTCCTGCGTTTGCACACACACGCATGTTTCTCTCTGTCACCGCTGGCTTTAATCATCTGTAGGGCGAGGCCATGGGTAGAAGTCAGTGTTGACCCACCCACGCACATTCAGTGTGTGTGTGTGTGTGTGTGTGTGTGTGTGTGTTTCTCTTTATGCCCTCCTCCCAGCGAGTATGCAACACCCATAAAAAATGGACTTTAAGTCCGCCACTAAACAAGCAGCTTTTTGATTCTCACTAATTATGAAATGGTTAAACATTCTGTTTCTCTTTATGCATCGTACCCCCTCGTGCTGGAGTCCTGCTAATGACCCAACGAAGCACCTTATTAATGACAAGGAACACGTACTCCCTGCTGTTATGTGAGCCACAAGTAATAAGTTTGGGTCACTCGGAGACAGAAAGTACCACTTTTACAAACAGAAAAAAAAAAAAAATCATGGAGAAGCACAAGCTGCAACGAGCCGGTGCGATGGATAAACTCTGCTCGGGGTCTTTGATGGGCGGCGTTGGGGGGGGGGGGAGCTGTGGAGCTCTGAGAGACGAGAGTGAATTGTAAAAATCTGAATTTGTTTGTTTGTCCGTTACGGCTTAATTCCTCATTAAAAGCGGTCAGAGGCAGCGGGGGCCCTTTGATGAGACGCAGTCTCAGTGTTTGCTTTCCTTCGCTGAGCGCCGGCATCTGGCGAGCCCACTGTGTGAGTTGGCCCCGCAGACGGCGAGCGGACGTGTCGATTTTTTGCTCGTTCCAAACGTTTCTTGTGTCTTCACCTCCGTTGTTCTGCGCGCCGTTTAAACCACGTCGTATAATCTGGTGAATTTGTTTACGGAAGCAGCAGCCGGTCCTTCTCCGTCCCTTCCGTGGAATACTGTTCACGTAATTGCTTCCGAGGCAATTGGCACGTGTGTTGCGTAGGAGTGTGTGCGTGTGTGTGTGTGTGTGTGTGTGTGTGTGTGTGTGTGTGCAGCCAACTGCGGCTCTACATGTGTGTAACGTGGCGCTGTGTTGTGTTCAAAGACAAGGCTGTGTTTCATAGGTCATATCTCTCCGTTCCTCCAGAGCGCCAGTGCACCCGCACCGCGTCCCTCTAAAGCCGAGACTGAGTTCAGCTCATTTTTCAACTGCGAATCGCGTCCAGGTTTTTAATAAAGCCGGTCGAAGTGTTGGGAGAATTAGGGGGCTGTTGGGTGGACGGGGGGTGTGGGGGTGGGGGGTGGGGAGGAGGGGGTGGGCGGCGTGAAAGGCACTAATTCCAGCGTCGCTTGGTGCTGGCTTCGGGATCTCATTAGTGCCGTGTTGTCCTGTCGCACACGCGCGTCCACTTGCTCAATCACAGCCAGCGAAGACGTGTTTAAATCCAAAATGAGTTTCAGGCTCCCCGAGTCTGATTTATGGGGGGGGGTGGGGTGCGGCCTAAGAAATACCACGGACCTCCATCCCGTCACCCCCATTTTTTATGTTTGGAGAGTGTTGTTGGTTGTTTTTTATGCCTCGGCGTCGGCGTTATGGTTTTGGAGTTTTCCGTCCGCCCACCGTCACTGGGCCCAAAGGTCACTGGGCCCAAAGGTCACTGGGTCCAAAGGTCACTGGGCCCAAAGGTCACTGGGCTCAAAGGTCACTGTGACGTCACACAACACAACGTCGGCCTCATCTCAAGATAACGTACGGCAATTATGACCCTCATTTGATCGCATTAGATGCTTGTGTGAACTTTGAAGTGGTGACATTTTATATCCCAAAAGGTCAAAGGTCATCTTCACCGCGATATTATTATGTTCCTCAAACACACCTCTCCATTATTCAACGCCATGACTCAAGAACAGAAGGGGACATTGTGTCCATATTTCACATTTGGTGAGACACCGGATTGGTGACACTAATCCTTGGTGGTAAAAAAGCTCTCTATTCCGACTCTCTATTCCCCACTACGGCGCTTCTGGGTCATGTTCTTTTATCTTCTTCATTTTTTATTTTTTTATCACTTTAAATATTTTCGAAAAGGCCTTATTTGCAAACAGAAAGGCCACAGAAGGTATCGTACATGTTGTCGGGAGGGGAAACGAATTCTACGGACGTTGTGTAACTCTCTAGCTTGAAAAACTATTTGACTGGGTCACCAGTGCTTTTTATTACTGGAACACATTTGTCATGTATTACTGGAACATTTGTTTCCCATCACATCCTTTGTTTCGTTTCCATTCGGTTACACGGGGTTACACGGGGGGGGGCGAAGTACATTCCTCCGACATGTATTCCAGCTCCACTTTCTTGTTCAATGTGGTACTGATCCAAATTGGACGATATCAAACACACAAACTCCACCAAGGAATTCCTTATGATACCTTTAATACTGAAAACATACAGCATCTTTAAAGAAAAAGAAGCAGAAAAGCTGTAAGAAACAGTCGACATCCCACCGCAAGCTTGTCAAATTCATATTAATAAGATGGGCTGGGCTATTCCTCTCTGACTCTGTGAACATGATCTGAAGTTCAAACCGTGAAACGGCCTCTCATTGTGGCCTCAACAGTGGACGTACCTACAGTACCTCATTTCCCTGTACATCAGTATCCTCCACACTCGAAGGGGCCTGACTATCCTCTAAATCCGCCAAGGGTTTGATCATTAGGACGTACGGGAGGAATCAATCCGGTGAGCGAATTCACATCACATGCACCCACAGCCCTCGTCAGATGACCTTG
The DNA here is from genome assembly GCF_009769545.1 of Cyclopterus lumpus. Classification (NCBI taxonomy): domain Eukaryota; kingdom Metazoa; phylum Chordata; class Actinopteri; order Perciformes; family Cyclopteridae; genus Cyclopterus; species Cyclopterus lumpus. The sequence goes on along the minus strand of NC_046977.1, from coordinate 5,368,823 downwards.
ACTGCCGCCGCCGCCGCCGCTGGCATCGCTTGGTTTTTGATGAGAGGCTAAGTATGATGGTAAAGCTGTGTGATGTGCTATCGCACATTAGCGGGGCTCCGAGAGGTAAATTCAGGCGGGCTAATGAATGTGCCACGCTGACTCGTTTAAAGTTCAGCTCCCACGTAAAAAAAAAAAAGAGGTAATGAGAGCAGCTGCACCGTGAGAGGACGCGAGCGTAGGGGGGGCGGGGTTTGTCTCGATCTCCTGTGTCAGCTCCCGGGAACGCAGAGGCCTCAACCCCCCCCCCCCCCCCCTCATCCTGCACCGCCGCCCCCACCCTATAGACGTGGCATCGCAAAGAGCCTCGTGCTGTCGCCTCACTGGATGCACACATAGACACTAAAACGCGCTGTCACAGTGTGATTCGGCAGATTTTGGAACATCTTTGCCCCCCCCCATCCATATGCAGCACATCCCTCTAATGAAACGAGGGTCACCTGCGTGCGACGGAGATATATTTTTTTTTGAAGGTGAAGGTGAAGACATCCAAAGCCAGCAGTTCTGAGGATGCAGGTGGCTCGGAGGGAGAGATGAGTGTGCTTCAGACTGGGGGCCGATTGTCCCCCGTTACACACAACTGAAGAGTAATAACCGGGACCGGGGCCCCAACTCGTTGTGTTTAATCTATTTCTTTTCTTCTCTTTTCCCCTCCTCGGCATGCTCTGTGCAAGAGACTGGGCAGAGTTACAAAGCCTCCTCTTTTTCCTCACTCTGACTCAGACGGATGGAGAGCAAAACAACAACAAAAAAGTGCCCTTTCACCACGTTCACGCAGGAAATTCATCATCCTGTTTTCAGAAATGAAAAAAAAAAGATTCCAGAAGTGAAAGACCATCGTCACCGCTCGCCACAGTGTCATCGACCCCACACCTCTTTCACTATTCGCTCACACTCACACCAGTTTGACCCCCCCCCCCCCGCCCCCTGACACTCTGTGATCGACGCGCACGAGGCTACATGTTTATCAATGTTTATCTTTTTCGCTTCTTATTTATTCACCTTGTAATTTATTTATCCGCACATTTCGGTTCTGGAGCCGTGGAACACGCACGCCGCAGCAAGATGCCGGGGTTCTTTTTTAACTAGGCTCATTAGCTGCAGAAGGAGGCACCGGTTAATTAAAATAATTCCTTGTTATCGCGGCTGCTTTGGTCAGCCAAACGATACCGGGGGACCGCTATGCAGCACAGGCTGCTCTCGCTCGGCGAACGGCGCTCCTCGAACCGCGGGCTCGCTACCTAATTAGTGCCGGAGGAGGAATATTTTACCGCGTAAAAAAATTAACATGCCTCGCTTCGGCCCGCGCCCTAATTGACGAGCCTCATCTGAGGGCCGGCGGAAGAACGCGCGCGGCTGTGAGGCCGTCTCAACTGGAGAGCATGGAGAGAAACACGCGCAGAATGTTTAACCATTTCATAATTAGTGAGAATCAAAAAGCTGCTTGTTTAGTGGCGGATTTAAAGTCCATTTTTTATGGGTGTTGCATACTCGCTGGGAGGAAGGCCTCCCTGTGTTCTCCCATGACCTCCGCTGATCCCCTGGAGGCATGAAAGCAGGTGGGGGACGTTACACAGGTCAGAGGTCGACGGAGGTAAATATCCTATAATCCATGTTCAGATCAAAACTCAAAGGTCCGCTCTAATGAGAGCATTTGGCCGCGCCGTAATCCAAAGTAATAGGAAGGGATCCGACAAACACTCTGCTCATCAAGTCCCTCGGTTGAATAACATTAAAAGCCAAACAACCTTCAAAGTACATATTTAAAACCCCAGGGTAAGCTTCAGCACAAGGTTGTGCCGACAGGGCAGCGTTTTTTGAAAGAAAATGTAATTTCCCACTGATATTTGATGGGAGTTTCTTTGCTGGGCGGAGAGGTGAGGTTGTTTTTATGTGGCGATTGAACTTAAAGAACAGGTTTACAGGAATCAGTGATTACACGCTCACGTATTGATAAGGCACATCATTACGCAATTCCATTGGAAAGGTCTTCACTCGTCAATCAAACCAAGTGAATATCTTCCAACGTTTTAAAAGACTGAATGAAATAGCTTTATATATATATATATATATATATATATATATATATATATATATATATATATATAAAATGTGCATACAGTACAGGCATGTGAACATCATTAAGTTATTATTAAGAACACATTAAGTTATTTTATTAGTACTTTATAGATGATACGCTGTTTGTAATTAACAATTTGTAAACTTGTGTGACAGCTCTCTTTGTGTATATCCTCGGGACACTTTTTTAATATGTATTTCATAGCTTGTTTAGTGTATTGATGCTTCATTCATAAAGTTTGGGGACTCGCAAGAGACAGATTTCAAGCAACGGTCAAAATCGAAGCATCCAGAGTCCAAATTATATTTTCATTCCATGATATTTTTCAACATTGGGTCCCCGTAATGCGATCGATGTAAATCGGTCCGTCTCCATGGCCGAACTGAGCTAATTTGAATGGCATCGCTGTTATTGTGGCCGTGATGTTTGGACAACTCTTTCACTGAACACACAGAAGACATTATGCACTAGTAAACGGATTTTGAGTTTCCACTGTCACTCAGTGGAAAGGAGCTGCAGAGCATCATGGACCATTAACATCTTACCTGAGTAATCCTTGTTAAAGGATCTCTTCCTTGCTTCCTCTGACGGGGTAGTACTGAAGGACTTTTACAGGACAGTTAATGCAGCACAACCGCATTTCATCTGAGTGTGTGTTCCGGGGCTCTTGTGCAGATTAGTGCAGGCTACAATAAAACAGTTTATAAAAACTTGAAACATTTGCCCCAGATTCCCTGTGATGATATTTGTATGTATATATCTGAGATGACTAATATGTTGTTCTCTCCGGCAGGAAAGATGTCTCTTTTTCTCTCCTTTTTGTCTCTCCGTGCAGCGCTGTAACAACATTGTCACATTTTAACATATTGCTTGTGAGGAGAGTGGGTGGGAGTGCCGACTCTTCTTCTTAAAAAAAAAAAAAAAGCCTCATTTTTTTTCTGTGTTGTTTTTGTATCCCGTCTATTTGTACGGTGATGTTTGTTCTCCGGCATGCTAATCTCGCAGTCAACAGTGGTAAAGCCCAAGTTTGTGTGTATCAGAGACCCGAGAATCTTTTGATCAGACCGGCGCTGGCTGCTGGGTTCTGCTCGCTGTACCCAACACGAGGCGTGTTTTCCAGTGTGCGCGCCGGCTGCAGCTGCTGCTGCCGGAGGAGCAGCGGTTTGCACTGTGCGGCTTGTTACGCACGCTCTCACACACCTGGGCATTAACGTTTCTCACGCTGTAACAGAAAGAAGAAGTCTTTGTCCGACCGTCTGATAATGAAAGCAGAACCATGAAAGGAGGCCCGCACATGGGCCGCACACCCACATGCACATTCATAGTGGCTTGGAAAAACATACTAGCATTCAACTTTACACATGCACTGTGTGGGGTTGACACACGCGCACGCACACACACACACACACACACACACGCACACACACACAAACTTTGAGCACACTCACTGACACATGAAAGCAGACACAGAGACGAGCAGCCTCCGCGGGCCTCGGGGAGCTCTAATGGCCTTGTAGAGTGCAGTCAGGGAGAGTGAGGGTGAAGAGCAGAGCAAGGTGAAGGCGCCCAGCTCCACTTCCAGTTAAACACACACACACAGACAGACACACACACACACACACACACACACAAATGCACGTGAACATCTATGCCCTTTGACACATTGTACACCGGGACGGTGAAAAGTACAACCACAGAGAAAACACACACAACTAACAAACATGCCACTACAAGCAGAATATATTGCAACATACACTATCTCTCACACACACACACACACACACACACACACACACTGCATTGCTACAGTCAAGCGGCCCCTGTCCTGATGAAGCTGCTGTTTCTAAAAGGAGCAGAACATGAATTATGCAGGTTCGACTTCACATGAGGGTTTCTTTTCTTTTTTTTCTGCTTCTTCGCCGCATTCCTCTAAGCCAGCTGTTTTCTTTTTCCTCCTGACTTTCCTCCACTCTCTCCTTCTTCACTCTTTTAAACTCATCTTCTCATCTCAAACACTTCTATCTTTTTCACTTTAAATTATGTTATACACTCCCCCCCCCCCCCCCCCCCCCCCCCCCCCCAAAAAAAACAGCCCCAAAAAACAGCAAGTCTCCCTCCTCGTTCCTGCATGCTGCCCCCCGGGCTCCCGCGCTCCTCCTTTTTCGGCTCTCTGCTGCACCCACTAACCCTTTTTCCATCTCTTTCTCTTAGTCTTGATGTTGCACACACTCTCTCTCTCTCTCTCTCTCCCCCCCCCCCCTCTCTCTCTCTCTCTCTCTCTCTCTGTATCTCTGATCACTTATCCACATGGAGTGCTGAGCAGAGGCAGGGAAGAGGGCCAGCGCTGCTCCCGTCGTATCGGATTCTCATAAGTGTGCGAAAGAAGAGAGGCGGAAGTCTTCCAGTTTGTCATCAACCACCGCGGCTCACGCTCCCCCCCCCAAAAAAAATAGAGAAATATCCAGAGTGAACCATCACATTGTGCAATGTTTGTTTGTTTGTGAAAAAAAGGTGGTGTTGTGTATTTGTGTCAGTGAGGGTGAGAGAAATTAGATTTTTTTACCACCTAATCTAACAGCTATGTGCATGTGCGTGTTATAAAGGGTTGCTTAACAATGGCTTTTTTGAGAAACACATTTTTTCAACCAAACAGATTTATCTTATCCAGAAACGATGTCCCCGTTACCAGAGTAACAAGGACATGTACACTGTGAACAATCGTCACGGAGACGAGACCCTGAGAGAAACAGTTCACACTCAGTCGTGTGGGTTATCTAGAAGAACAGGGGGCCACTGTTTCTGGAAAGTACAAGGCTGGTAATATCCTATATTCTATATGCTCTTATTATAATAGAAAAAGATCTAAGAATATTTCTATTTCCGTCAGCCTGTAAGAGGTCAGTTCAAACTGTGCATGTAGCAGAAGCTGCAAGACACATATGGCTTCAATATCTCAACAACTATTGAATTGATTGCTATAACACGTGTTACACGCATGCATGTGCCCCTCAGGATGACTTCTAATAACTTTGGAGAGCCCCCTGACTGTTCCTCTTGTGCCACCATCCGGTCTAAATTTAAGTTTGTCCATTACTTTTATGATGATATACTTGCATAACTTTCCTATCGGTCTCACTTGTACTTCCAGTGATGATTAGCAATCTTAAACTAAGATGGTGAACTAGTAGTTATGATGAAATACTTGGCGCGCCCCAACGCTGGTAATACAAATTCATAATTTGTTAAAATCACAACGGTTATCCCAGGCGACCACGCATTTATAGTTTGATTTTTTTTTGGTAAAAAGCTAAGAAATATCCTAAATCAGCTGGGCAACTGTTTTTTAATTATTTTTTTTTGGAGTAAATTATGGATTTGTCGGGAACATTTTTAACTCGCAGATAAAAAAAATACACATTCGGTGCTCTGGAGAGTTTTTAAAGCAGCAGTATGGTGCATGTGGGATTGAGTCAAAACAAACTACAGTGCTCATGTTCATAATAATAAAGAAACATTGCAATGGTGTCAATCAATGTGTGTTTTATGTTCTCAGACTTATTAGGAGACGAGGATGAAAAAACAGCCGAATATCACCAGCCTGGTCTCTTGATTGTGTTTTTTAAGCCGTTCACCTCCATTGTGTTGGGACGTCCAGAGCCAGTGAGGTTACCTCTCTCTCCAGTAGCGTGGCGAGATGTCACCAGTGGGCCAATCACCATCTCTCTCCCTCTCTCTCTCTCTCTCTCTCTCTCTCTCTCTCTCAAAGCAGCTGCTTTGTCCTTTCCGGGAATCGATCCAGAGAGGCGTTGTCGGGTCGGTTCCGCTGTGTCCCCGTCAGCAGGGAATCCAGGCGTTCCTAAGGGGTACCCACGTCACATGATGCCGGCTCCCCCATCGGGGGTCCAGATCCACCCAGCTTCAGAACACATGTGGTCTGGCCCACTGCCATCTCCACAGCACACGCAACATGACCACAGAAGCTGCATGCGTGCGACGGTGTGTGTGTGCGTGTGTGTGTGTGTGTGTGTGTGTGTCGGAGCAGCTGACGTTTATGACCTTGTTTGTACCTGTGGGATGGCAGAAGGCCCTCACATTGGGGAGCTCTAATGTCGCAACTCGCAACAAAAAAGTTTCCCCCTTTTATTCTTCAAGGGCGACATTAGAGCCTGGACCTCATTGCCCTTCTCTCTGTGCACCCGGGGTTGTTGTTGTTTTTTAACAACACAGAGGTCTTTTATACAAAGAGTGATGAAGACGTTAAACAGAGTGTGTCATGATGAACTGTTTTTTTTTGCGCTGCCTCCTTAAGCTGGGCGGAGGGTTAAAGGGATAGAGAGATGAAAGACTAGTGAGTGATGGTGAAGATCTCTGCATTGTTAACCTTAAGGCACCCTGTTCTCCTCCGCTGGAATACAGACGCGCTGCTTCTCACTCAAAACCATTACCTCGGATGACCTTCTTTTCCCCCAATAGTACTCAAACTCAAAAAAAATAGTCTCCAATTACGGGTAAACGAGGTGTTTACACGCAGGTGAGAGCATCTGCACTGTTGTACAGCTTTTGGAATTAACACCACCCAGATGAAAGGGTGCTCTGTTTTGTGCTCCCCTCTCCCTCCCCTCTCCCTCCCCTCTTCCTCACCCCTTACACTCTCCTCCCAAAAGCAACCGCGGGAGCCTGTTGCGCAACGGGTCGTAATGTTTTTTCCAGCTCTTGTTTCGGGACATCTTTTTTTGTGTTTAATCGTGGGAGATTGAGGGGATTAAACCGGAGATTACGTATGGCGGGATTACGCTGACCCCGATATCAGGAGGCCTCTGGGACGGGATGAGGGGGGGGGGAAAGAGGTGCAGCAAAGGGAGGTGGAGGAGGGAGAGAGAACCATGGGACTTGTCGGGGTGGATGAGGGTGGATACATGACGAGGAATGGGGAAGGGAAGAGGAGAGAAGACAGGGTTGTTGGGAAGGGATTTGGGAGATAATTGTGTGGGATTCAGAGATGTGTGAGGAATAGAGAAGATGGTGGGGTAAAAGATTACACTGGGTGGAGGCATGAGAAGGGAAAGGGAGGTAGAGATGAAAGGACAGAGCACGGGGTGTAGCACGCACAGAAGGTCAAAGAATAATTCTGCTTTATTACAATTTATCTTGACAGTCTTGGCCAATCGCATACTCACCAAGTTACCGTACCTCAAAAGGGGCGAGACGCACGAGCAGTCAGACGATCAAACAGGGTTTTTGAATAAAGCCCCAAGTTAGAAAACTTATTTTTGAAGACTTTATTTCTGTGCAATGAGGGATTATTGCCAAAACTTCAGCTGCACAGACTCAAAAAAAAAAAGTAAAGAATAGAATAACTGAATGAAATGTTCGCATCAAACGTTAGCATGTTCGGCTAAACTAGCTTAAACTAGCTTAAACGTTTCGTTAGCTCACTACGTTATTTTGGTCCTGCTCTTTTGGTCCTGATTCAAAGTTTAAACTCCAGACCAACTCAACACCAGGTATTTATATTCCTCGTCTTCTCCACGGTTTGTCAACATGATGGAAGCCATTATTGCAATTCATATATTTTTTTTTAAATTGCAGCGCAGCTGGTGAAGTTGCGCGTGCTCTCGTCATCGCGACACATGGCGGAAAAAAACGCACTCACACTTTCAGGTTCTCACGTAAGCAACAGGCGCATGCACACACACTTCCATGCACACACAAAACACCTACGCCCATACAGAGCGGCTTGTTACGAACCCACATCCCATATTGAGGGGATTTATTCATCGCATTCTGTGTCATCGCTGCGGATCCACGTTTCATTCATTTAGGACTGCCGGTGTTGGCTTAACCGGGGGGTGGGGGGGTGGGGGGGTCGGAAACATATTCATCTGTGGAGGAGAGTCATTGTGATGAGGGAGAAAGCGAGAGGCAAATGGAGAGCCAGTGGACGGAGACCTTGCGTCTGGAGCGTCGTTCATTCACGAATGCCGCATCATGCCACAGTCGTTGTGTTCTCCATGAGTCCATTCGGGAAGCGGAGCTTAAAAGCCATCCGGTGTTTCTGTTGTTGATGTTACGAGGTCAAGGTCAGGTCGAAACACTTTTTTTTTTTGTTCGCTGAGCAATTAAAATAGATAAATAAATAAATGTCTTCCCGCAAATGTAAAAAAAAAACGAAGACGAGGCGGCGTGAATGTGGCGTACACTAGCGTGAAGGCCGTTCAACGACGGCAGACTGACGGGCACTTCTTCAGCATCCACATCCTGTGCTCTTTGTTTGTGCTCTCTTTTGCATTGGCTACAATACCTTGATGTCACCCATCG